>NC_072834.1:12290000-12590000 GCF_027744805.1 Dunckerocampus dactyliophorus | reverse complement strand
TGAAGGTGCGTATTCTCGTCGTCTAGTGTTAATGATGAGAGCATTGTGGGTGTAACTTTATTACTTTGCGTCATGGATGCGATCTATGACTAGTGCAGACTTTTCCCCCCACTGTTATATGTCACTTCTCCATCTTATTTCCATGCAACAGAGCAGGCTTTGTAATATTGGCGGTGTATTTATGGTGTTTATTGAATAATTCGGATGAAGCGGTATGAAGAAATGACAAATCCATAGTTTTCTGTTGTGAGGCAATTCTTTCTGCATTTCCCATTTTCATGAGCATTCGAGACCCAACAATATTTTGACTTTGGTTTAGTATACATTTTGCTTGTTGTCAGACTGGAGCGTGTTCATACTCAGCTCCAACAGTCACCTTTCTCTGTGTTTTTGGTTGTTTCTTGTGCTTTTTTCCCTTTATGGTGGACTATGTTAGTAATACCTTTTCCCGAAATCCCTAATTGAACTATTTCCACATGCAGAACAGCGCATGTAGGTGCCAATTTCGTTCTGACTTCACTTGACTTCTAGCTACGAATACCCTCGTTTGCCTCCCAAGAGTTTGAGCTGATAATTATTGCAACCGGATGTGACTTTTCAGTTTACCCTTGCCTGACTTTCGAGCAGAAGACACGTTTCCAAAATGTTTTCAGCTCAAAACCCATAATTACAAATCTGAAATCCAACTTGTTAAACTATATTATGCACTGTATTACCATAACATCAACATACTGTAAATCACTCATAACAAACACAGCAGACTTGGACTTACTGCGACAAATTTATTCTGATGATAGGCAATAAAAACTAACCTCAAACTCGTCTGGGAAAGTTTGATAATTAGTGGTGTTTCCACTGCTTAGAGCACAGTATTAAGTTCACTGCATTATCAACACAACGTTTCTTTCATACCTCTGGAATCAACTGACTTTCTCCAGATATAATCGTATTCTAATGTCGAATGTGGAAGCCGGACAAAATAAGCACTTCCTTGTTCACTTCAAGAGTACTGAGAGGAGTCTGTTATAGGGCGTCAGTTCCACTTAACATTGCTAACCAAATGGGTATATGCAATCTTTATCTTAAAAGATAGGATATTGGTTGTCTCTTGTTGAAAAGATGTTTTTGCTCTGCATACAGTAAACACTAGATGCATTTCTGGTAAAGGGACAAAAGAACTTCTTAGAAAAAGGTTGTAGCAAGGTCACTACATATGATGTGGTCAGATAAGAACCAAAATTGAGCAAGGCAGGGAAATTATTAATATGGCCTCAAAAATCATCTCTACCTTCATACAAGGCGGTGGAAACATTCTGCTATGAGGGTATTTCTTTCGGGTTCTGGAAGACTTCACTGCATTGAAGGGCTGATGAACAGGGCCATGTTCCGTTGAATGTTGGATGACAACCTTTGCCTGGGAATCAGATGTATGTAAAATGCATGCATCCCAAGTCCACACAATGCCAATGCCAATGCCAATGATGTACCGTGGTACCTTGGTTTTTGTTCTTACAGTGGTCCCTCGCCACTTCGTGGTTCGAATTTCGCGGCTTCACTCTATCATGTTTAAAAAAAACCCTCATTCAATCCCAGCCATTTTTCACAAGACAACCCCTTTAGTGACGGTCATTTTAGACGATTTTGACTGATTTTTCAAGGCACACAGAATATTGTGTCCTATGGCAATATAAACATGGAACCTATCTAAAGAAAGATTGGACTTTTGTCTTTCAACAGAAAAAAAAAGTTGGTTCTACCTTTTTCCGTTCTTTATTAATCAGCAGTGGAACATACAGTAGGTAAGTTTCAGGAAAATATCAGTTCCCGACTAGAAAAAGGGAGAAAAACAGCTTTTTGGGAAAAGATAAAAGATTTCAAGCATAACTTTCGCTTTGACACAAATATTTTTTTGCTTTTGTGACTGCTCAAATACACCACACCAATTATACCACAACATAAACAACGCAAAAAATGGTTGTTTTACACCCAAATAACAATTTATTTACAAATATAACACCATGAACTATTTACAGTTTTCACATTTGGAACTAAACTGTGTGCGTGCACGCATGTGCGTGCGTGTGCATGTGTTAAAATGTCCCTACTATGGTTTGCGAATGTCTTGCTTCTTATTGCTCAATACCAGCAGTGTAATATTTAATAGGGTTGAGTGAGTACACCAGTATCTCTATCTGTTCACCCATCTAAATGATCCGTATCCGAACTCAGAGTGGGAGCATAAACCGAAAGTGGGCGTGGTTTAACTGGAAATAGGTGGGACTTAAATCGGAATATTATTTGAAGTCTGAAATTGACATGGATTGATCAGAAGTTGCAATAGTTATTGTTTATTATTCAGCTATATGTGTACTGTGTATGTGTGTACAGTAAGTCATCTGTAAGACCTATTATTTCATTATTTTGATTTTGATCTGTGTGAAGTTGGTGATTCATGCAAACATCCACTGATGGCAAACAGGGAAATAATCTGTCAGCCTCGTTCGCTGTATTTTTCTCAAAAGCACCGTGTTCAGTACTACAAGCAAAGTTTTCCAACTGACTTGATATCACCAGCCATGTTATAAGCGAGCAAACGAAAAAAAAACCCCGGCAGTGACTGACGCATGAGCCGTATACAGCTGTCTTGTGAAATGCACCACGTATGTTATGAAACAAGTTTAAGATTGCATACGTGCATACTGCAATGTATTGAGAGGGGTGTTCTATTTTATGTATATAGGGGTGTTATGTATATAATGTAGTATGATAGCCATACAGGCAGAACGTTTGCTGCGGCTCTTGTACTGTGCAGGTGTACCTAATGTTGTGGCCAGTCAATGTATGTTACTGTTAACACTGTCTGTGTACTGCCTATGATGACTTTATGGATTGAGACAAAAATACATTTCAAGGAAAAAAGCGGTCATGCTACCCCAGTTGCATAAGTGACTGATGCAACACAACCCTGCGCAGCGCTGTCTTGTCAAATGCACCGCATACTTTACGAAACAAGTTTACCAAGTAACTTTAGATACAAACCAAAATAGAGGCGAGCTGAGGAAAACCTTATAAAGTTGAGGCAGTGGGCAACGCCACACGAGCCGTTGTCAACTTGCCAATTGCACCGCGTATGTGAATGAGGCACCGATCAACTCCTCTGTGGCTCCAGCCTGCACAGTCTGTATCGGGAGGCCCTGTGTGAAAAAGTGATTGCCCCCTAAACCTAATAACTGGTCAGGCCACCCTTAGCAGCAACAACTGCAATCAACGGTTTGTGATAACTTGCAATGAGTCCCTTACAGCGCTGTGGAGGAATTTTGGCCCACTCATCCTTGCATGTTGTAATTCAGCCACATTGGAGGGTTTTCAAGCATGAACTGCCTTTTTAAGGTCATGCCACAGCATCTCAATAGGATTCAGGTCAGGACTTTGACGAGGCCACTCCAAAGTCTTCATTTTGTTTTTCTTTAGCCATTCAGAGGTGGACTTGCTGGTGTGTTTTGGATCATTGGGCCTCATTCATGAAACGTTCTTACACACACGTGTTCTTAAAGCCTTCTTACGAAGATATTTGGCGTTCACGAAACGTGTTCTTAACTCACAGTTCTTAGCTCTAAGAACAAATTCTACGAACGCTCAGGAGGACTCTTACGCACAAGCAAAGCTTGCACTTTCAATGCGCAATCGGCCTCATGATGGATTTTGCAACCTGATCCCAAAAAATGTAGTGCAAATAAAATATCCCAACAATTATTTATCATCAAAACAACAAAAATATACTCCATCGATAAATATATATTCAAATCCCAATTCATCAAAAAAAAAAAAAAAGTAGCTGGCTGGACGTGCGCTGCACAGAGAGAGAATGTAAAGGGACCATTAGATTTATTTGCTGAAAGCGACGAATATTTGATGTCCTGCTTCAGGCTTCACTGTCTGTTCTTGCAGGTGTGCAGGATGATCAGAATAACATCGCAATGAAACGTGGTGTGCCTATTGCGCACGTAGCACCCCCAGATAACGACATGCGCCCCCAGCCACGTCTTGAGCCAGAGCGCGGGGCTGCTGTATTAATTAGGCAGCGTCTAATCAAATGTAACCACAGAAAAAATAAGTTGTCACACACAAACTATGTATTTTGACTTTATTTTTCCATCATGATTGTGTAAATATTTTCTAGAGTTTCCGAAATGGTTTGGTTTCTGATTGATGGCCCACCTCCTGTTTCCTCCAGATCCCCTCTGGTGCAGTCTAATCTTTTTTTTTGTCTATTTTAAATCAAAACACTTCTTTTTAACCTCTGCGGTGGTGCGTTTCTCCGTGGAAACGGCATTTATGTTTCCTGCAATGGTGCTCCATGCCGACTCTTTTTGGATGGCCTGATGACCGGTGGATACACTTGAAAATAAGGTGGTCTTGTGTTCGGTCACTCCTTGTAAAAGCACCTCTATTTCAGTAGAATTGAAGTTTTTCTTTCGTTTGTTGTCCAGCTGCTTCTCAGTCTTGCCCTTGCGCGTTGCCATCTCCGCCTCCAGCTGCCTGTTGCGCACGGCACATTTTTTACCTTATATAGGAAATAATAGGCGACCTATGCAAATTAGGCCTCACATGCACGGGCATCGCAGTTGGCATTCATCAACCTAAGAACACCGGTGCGAACGATTATCCCTACTTAAGAACGTGTCGTGAATGTGGCGCAGTTTCCAACCCGCGCCTTCTTAAGTACACTTCTTAAGAAGATGTTCGTGAATGAGGCCCATTGTCCTGCTGCAGAACCCAAGTTGGTTTCAGATTGAGGTCGCTAACAGATGGCTGGACATTCTCCCTCAGGATTTTTTGGTAAACAGCAGAATTTATGGTTCAGTTTATCACAACAAGTCTTCCTGGTCCTGAAGCAACAAAATGGCCCCAGACCATCACACTACCACCACCATATTTTACTGCTGTTATGTTGTTCTTTTTCTGACTTGTGGCATTACTTATATACCAGCTGTAATGGGACACACACGTCCCAAAAATTTCAACTTTCGTCACACAGAGTCTTTTCCCAAAGGTGTTGGGGATCATCAAGATGTTTTCTGGCAAAATTGAAACAAGCATTAATGTTCTTTTTGTTCAGCAGTGGTTTTCGTCTTGCAACTCTGCCATGCAAGCTGTTTTTGCCCAGTGTCTTTCTTATGGTGGCGTCATGAACACTGACCTTAACTGAGGCAAGTGAGGCCTGCAGTTCTTTGGATGTTGTTGTGGGGTCTTTTGTGACCTCTTGGATGATTTGTTGCTGCGCTCTTGGGGTAATTTTGGTTTCTCAGCCACTCCTGGGATAGTTCACCACTGTTTCATGTTTTCATCATTAAAAACTACATTTTGTGTTCAGTTGTGTTGTCATTGACTAATATTTAAATTTGTTTGATGATCTGAACCATTTCAGTGTGATAAACATGCAAAAAAAAAAAAAGAAATCAGGAAGGGGGCAAACATTTTTTCACACCGCTATCGTATGCAATTCACTATTTGATGCAAGAGAACATAACAAATGTGCTAACAGGTTAATTTCCATGACATAGACTGGCTAGGCTACAAAAAAACCCCAAAATGGGTCATATATTGATACCCTTTTTTGATTTTGAAGCTGAAGCTTACACAGGGTCAAAAAGAATATTTGCTTCAACTTTTGGTAGTTTTTTTATTGTTTATTGTTCATTTCAGACTTCATATCATGACAAATGACCACAAAATAGCATAAAGACGATGGCCACACTGTTTGAGATATGCTTGGTAAATAAAGTAGTGTACAATTTAAATGTTGCCAGTCATAAATAAAACACAAATAGTTGACAGCTGTAATAGTGATGAAAGTTGGGGACCCCTGCAACCTGGACACTGAAATTATTAACTTACTGTTTTAAGTTAAGCAGGACGGATTTCTATTTAATAAATATATTAATTTGTACTATTTTATTCTATTAATGTTGTTATCTTGAACTCAAAAATAAATGATTAATCCATTTAATTCCCATCTATTTGTATTACTCCAAAACATGCATCAAATTAAATTCAGATTTGTGTCAAATCGTACAAAAATGGTTTCACAAAAATAAAGGCAAAAAACCCCAAAAACTATCCACCCAAAAATTTATTTTCAAAATAATTACCAATTCGCCAGGGGAGCTTGGAATTGTCTAACAGCGGCCCTGGCCAGCAGCATTCATCATAAATAAATTGAAAAATGTACAGTTAATCCATGTGATCGGTATCGGACGATCTCACTCACGGATGATCGGTGATCGGAATTTTGCCGCATAAAACCCTGATCGGAGCATCCCTAATGTACGCTATTGCTGTAGTCATAAAGCAAGCATGTCTCCAGAATATGTGTAACCCGGCCGTGTGAGTAATGTGAAGATGCCTATGAACCCTTATGAAACCAGATCTGGTGTCCTGAAGTCATTTCTAGGTCAAGGTGACCTAGAAATGACCATGATGATGATGATGGAAGTGACTGGTTAAAAATACCGTAAATGTAACTTCATCAACCTCATCACAACTCATTTATTTTTTGCCACTTTTTCTTTGCACGTGTTTTCTTTGGTTTGATTCTGCATTCATTAGTGATGGAGAAACACTTGTCTGCTGCACTGAGTCTGCCATGTTGCAGAATTACTATTGCAGCAACACATTGTCAGTAGGGTGAAACTAACCTGTCTCACGACGGTCTAAACCCAGATCACGTTGCCTGTTAGTGGGGGAACGATCCAACGCTTGCTGAATTTTGCTTCACAACGACAGGAGGAATGCAGCTGCAGTGAGTGACACACGGTGTGACCACTGATTGTAAACTGCTCCAAGAGACTGCATCATGACGAACATCATCAAAGAATTGTTCACGCTAACAACTTTTTTCCACCTACCCAGACCAGCTGGACCAGATGGACAACTGTCCATAGAGTAAGTCACCATGATATTGATTCACATTTTGATATGATGATACCACAGCTATACACACAGTCGATCTACACCAGAAAAAGGCGTTCTTCTGTGTTAGCTCCTACAATAACAATGTTGCTATAGCTTGGTTAATATGCAGGTCACGGCAGGTAAATGGAGCGTTTTTTGGATGTTTTTTCAGAGGGCTTTATAGGCAAAATAGGTGAATCCTCATTACGTGCATTGTTTAAAAACAAAACAAAAAAAATGCCAGCATGAGGCAGCTATCTAGAATGCACAGAAAAGGGAGAGATGCGTGTTCTTGTCCCTCAAAGGGACAAGAGGTTAATTACAAGCTAAACCAGTAAATTACATGTACAACAGAAATTGCTTTAAAAAAATTATTATCATATAATGACTATATTGCAAGCCAAAATCCTCAAATATATGTTATTTCACTACACAAATGTTAAAGTCAATATGAGTTGGTTTAGCATTGACTGTTTGTTGAGGTGTCAACATTGGGGGTTGATAATTTAGTGCAGTGGTTTTCAGTTAGGGCCGCACGGTGGACTAGTGGTTAGCATGTTGGCCACATAGTTACTGTCTTGTCATGTTCTGCATTCTGCTCTGCTGCCCTCTGCTGTTTTTGTGTTGCAGCACATCCCTGAACATGACCCAGACCTAATCACACACACCTGCAGCTCATTACCTCCTCCCTTCTTAAGCTGCAGCCAAACAATCTACCAGTGCCAGATTGTACTCCTTGACTCCCTGACCTCCTGTTCCTTGCTCCCGCTTAGCCCGGCTTCTTGTTCCTTACCCTGCATTCTGGCTCCCTTACCTGCTTGTTCATTCAGCCTTGTATCCAAGATATCTCCTGTCAGGTTTGCCTACAGTGTTTTTTGTTTGTACTTTGGTTTTTGTTCCTGACAGCCTTTTGCTGTCAGTGTTTTTCGTTGGTTAACCGTTAGTGGATTTTCCTTAGTTGTACTTTTACCTTGTGGACTCTTTCTGTTTCGTATTAAAGTATTTTTGTTACTATTTTTGACTCTGGTTGTCTGCATTGGGATCCTGATTCCTGTCGTGGCTCCCACCACGCCTGACAGAACAATCTGGCCAAAATGGATCCCGCAGACATGGAGCACTTCCGCTCGGCCCTGGCACATCAAGGCCAATTAGTCGGTGGCCACGAGAAGACCCTCCAAGGCATCATGGAGGCCATATCGGTCCTATCTGCCGGCATGGACGCTCTAAACCTACGACTCGCCAGCACCTCCTCTCACCCGCCACCAGAGGTCGGTACGTCCCCACACGCCTTAGACGCACCACATGGCGCAGCTGCACACGCACCTGTATCTCATCAGCTGCGAGAGCCTAATATCCCTCACCCTGCTCGCTTCTCTGGAGATTCGGACTCCTGCAACCAGTTTCTACACCAGTGTTCCCTCGTTTTTGACCAGCAGCCCACCACGTACACATCGGACCAATCCAAGGTAGCATTCATAATGAGCTTACTCTCGGGTAGAGCCGCTACGTGGGCTATGGTTGCGAGCACATCTATGCCTGCCATACGCACCTCCTTACCTATGTTCCTGGAAGAAATCAGACGGGTTTTTCACCATCCCATTCGGGGAATGGAAGCAGCTAGCCGACTACTAGACATGAAACAGAAAGGACGCTCGGTGGCAGATTTTTCTATTGATTTCCGAGTGCTTGCTGTAGAGAGTGGGTATCCCGATACCGTTCTCCGAAGTATTTTTCGCAAAGCACTCCATGTACACATTAAAGATGAGCTGGTGGCTAAGGACAACACTACTTCCCTCAACGGCCTTATCAATTTAGCCATAGAGTTAGAGAACCGCATAAGGGAGAGGGTGAGAGAGTACACCAAGGAGGGATACGGCGGCAGGTTGTCAATTCCTACCAGGATATCATTACCATCTCCTGAGGGACAGAGGCTCGAACCAGGGATCGGAGACGCCGTGGCCGTACTACCAGAGGTTCCCATGCAACTTGGGGGACGACGCCTCGCCGCCGAGGAAAGAGCACGTCGTCGCAAGCTGGACCTCTGCCTCTACTGTGGAGATCCGGGGCATCGACTCCTCCAATGCCCCATTCGACCACATCGTCGCCAAGGATCGACTTCTGGATCAGCAGCGGAGTTAAAGCCAAGATCCAGGAGCAACCAACCGGCTACGGAGGACCATCCAGCCATGGGGAGCTGTGAGTACCTCCATGATTCAGCCACTACAGCGGAGGAGGTTTCCTTCAAGAGACTTCAAATTAAGGGAGTAATTATAAAGAAAGAGAGAAGTATTGACATAACCGCACTTATTGACTCGGGCGCCGATGACTGTTTCTTGGACACTACGTTTGTTCTCAAACATAATATCAGCATGATTAAGTTACCTGCTAAGAAGGAGGTCTGGTCTTTGGATAGGCGCTTCCTGGCGGCCATTACACACCAAACCGAACCGCTTATCCTTCATCTCTCTGGTAACCACTCCGAGACCATCCGTTTTTATGTCATGCCCTCCCAGTCCGCACCACTAGTGCTGGGGTTAACCTGGCTTAAGCTTCACAACCCACTCTTAGATTGGAACAAATTGCACGTCTCCAGTTGGAGCCCGTTTTGTCACGCTAACTGTCTCCGTTCGGCTCGATCCAATGTTCCCTCTTCCATATCCCCAGAGGAAGTTATAGATCTTACAGGAATTCCTAGCGAATACCACGACTTAAAGCAAGTGTTCAGTAAGGACCGTGCGCAAACACTTCCCCCTCATCGACCGTACGACTGCGCCATAGAATTACTCCCTAACGCCACATTTCCTAGCGCCAAATTGTATAACATCTCCGCTCCAGAACAAAAAGCCCTCAAAGAGTACATTTCCTCTTCCCTAGCAGCCGGTCTTATTCGACCCTCTTCCTCGCCACTGGGGGCGGGTTTTTTCTTTGTTGCCAAGAAAGACAAATCTCTACGGCCCTGTATCGATTACCGGGGGCTCAATAGCATCACGGTCCGCAATAGTTACTCCTTGCCACTTATGGATTCTGCCTTTTCCGCTTTACACTCTGCACGCATTTTTTCAAAATTGGATCTCCGCAACGCCTATCATCTGGTACGCATAAAGGATGGAGATGAGTGGAAGACCGCGTTTAACACACCGCTGGGGCATTTCGAATATCTGGTGATGCCTTTCGGTCTCACGAACGCCCCGGCGGTGTTCCAAAACCTCATTAACGATGTTCTCAGCGACATGATAAATCAATTCTGTTTCGTATATTTGGATGACATACTTATCTTTTCCAGGAATCTTCAAGACCACACCACTCATGTCCGACTAGTTCTCCAGCGTTTAATGGAGAATAGGCTCTACGTTAAGGCAGAGAAGTGCGACTTTCACGCCACTTCGGTGCCATTTCTGGGGTACATTGTGGAGAAAGGTCAACTGCGTGCCGATCCCGCCAAGATCCAGGCGGTGGTCGAGTGGCCTACTCCCAAATCAAGGAAGCACTTGCAGAGGTTTCTCGGGTTCGCCAACTTCTACAGGCGATTCATACGTAATTTCAGCAGCAAAGCAGGACCTCTGACTAGGCTTACATCACCTAAAATTCCGTTTGTATGGACCCCAGAGGCTAATTCTGCGTTTAACACACTCAAGACCTTGTTTACTTCCGCTCCGGTTCTGGTACATCCTGATCCTAATTTACAATTTTCTGTTGAGGTTGACGCTTCTGATACGGGAGTGGGAGCCGTGCTGTCCCAGCGGTCCCCGGTCGACCAGAAACTGCATCCCTGCGCCTTCTTCTCGCGTCGCCTCACACAGGCTGAAGGGAACTACGATGTGGGCAACAGGGAGCTGTTGGCCATCGTTCTCGCGCTGCGGGAGTGGCGGCATTGGCTGGAGGGCGCAGTTCATCCTTTTATAGTTATCACCGACCACAAGAACTTGTCCTATATCAGAACCGCCCAGAGACTCAATGCCAGACAAGCCCGTTGGTCACTGTTCCTAACACGCTTCAATTTCTCCATCACCTACAGACCCGGTTCACGCAATATTAAACCTGACGCCCTGTCCAGAGTCTTCAGTCCCACGGAGGAGGGAACAGCGCCGGAAACCATCATACCTGTGGCCCGAGTGTTGGGCGCTCTTCGGTGGGAGGTGGAGAAGAAGGTGTCGGAGGCAACTAAAGGGGAGGAGTCTCCAGAGGGTTGTCCTGCTGGTAAATTGTTTGTTCCTGAGACGCTGAGGTCGGACGTATTGCAGTGGGGTCACGCTTCCAGAGTTACCTGTCACCCAGGAACCAGACGAACTCAACTGGCATTGGCGCAGAGGTTTTGGTGGCCTTCCATGGCGGCGGATGTGAAGGAGTTCGTCGCGGCCTGCTCTGTCTGCGCCAGAAATAAGTCATCGAATCGACCTCCGGCGGGTCTGTTACAACCGCTGCCCATCCCGACCCGTCCCTGGTCACATATAGCTTTGGACTTCGTTACTGGACTACCTGCTTCCAGAGGAAATACCACAATTCTGAACATTGTTGACCGGTTTTCCAAGATGGCACATTTCATAGCGTTACCTGGACTACCTACTTCACTGGACACAGCGCGACTCTTGGTGAGACATGTCTTCCGCATCCACGGAATCCCAATCAACATTGTTTCCGACAGAGGGCCCCAATTCACTTCCAAGGTCTGGAAGTCCTTCTGCAAGATGCTCGGGGCATCAGTGAGCTTATCATCTGGTCACCATCCACAGACAAACGGCCAGACAGAGCGGGCCAACCAGGACCTCGAGGCTGCCTTACGATGCGTCTGCCACCGACACCCGTCATCCTGGTCCATCCACCTCCCCTGGGTGGAGTACGCGCATAACACCCTTGTCAGCTCGGCCACAGGTATGTCACCCTTTAAAGTCGCCAATGGATACCAGCCTCCTCTTTTTCCGTCTCAGGAGGCGGAAGTGTCAGTACCATCGGTCCAGATCCACCTTCGCCGCGCCCGAAGAGTTTGGCGAGAGACGGTAGCTGCACTGAACCGCACGGCGGAGCGCAATCGACGCCTGGCCGACCGCCACAGAATTCCGGCACCCGTCTACCAGGTCGGTCAGGAAGTCTGGTTGTCATCCAGGGACTTACCACTGGCCGGAACCAGCCGGAAGCTTGCACCCAGATTTGTGGGACCATACCTAATTGACTCCATCATCAGTCCCTCCGCCGTCAGACTTAAACTACCTCCAGCACTCAAAGTACACCCGGTATTCCACGTCTCCTGCCTCAAACCTGTGTCCTCCAGTCACCTGTGCCCCCCGGCCGAGTCGCCTCCTCCGCCGCGCCTGATCGATGGCCATCCAGCATACACGGTGAAGGCTATCTTGGACTCCCGAAGGAGGGGCAGAGGATTCCAGTACCTGGTCGACTGGGAGGGTTACGGCCCTGAGGAGCGTTCTTGGGTCTCCCGCTCCCTTATCTTGGACCCGTCACTCATAAGCGACTTCCACCATCTCCACCCTAACAAGCCAGGTAAGCCGCCAGGAGGCGTCTTATGAGGGGGGGACATACTGTCATGTTCTGCATTCTGCTCTGCTGCCCTCTGCTGTTTTTGTGTTGCAGCACATCCCTGAACATGACCCAGACCTAATCACACACACCTGCAGCTCATTACCTCCTCCCTTCTTAAGCTGCAGCCAAACAATCTACCAGTGCCAGATTGTACTCCTTGACTCCCTGACCTCCTGTTCCTTGCTCCCGCTTAGCCCGGCTTCTTGTTCCTTACCCTGCATTCTGGCTCCCTTACCTGCTTGTTCATTCAGCCTTGTATCCAAGATATCTCCTGTCAGGTTTGCCTACAGTGTTTTTTGTTTGTACTTTGGTTTTTGTTCCTGACAGCCTTTTGCTGTCAGTGTTTTTCGTTGGTTAACCGTTAGTGGATTTTCCTTAGTTGTACTTTTACCTTGTGGACTCTTTCTGTTTCGTATTAAAGTATTTTTGTTACTATTTTTGACTCTGGTTGTCTGCATTGGGATCCTGATTCCTGTCGTGGCTCCCACCACGCCTGACATGTCTGGAGATTGGGAAGACCTGGGTTTGATTCTCCCTTGGGCATGGAGTTTGCATGTTCTCCCCGTGGGTGTACATGCATGTTAGGTTAATTGGCGACTCTAAATGGAAAACTCTATATTTTCTGTCATGCCCACCGTACAGGACAAAATGTTTCCATTATTACCATAGCTGGTTGTATTGAAGTAGTAATAGTAGTAGTAGTTATTTGGTTGTTTAATGTTTTATTTTAAATTGAAGAATTATACATTTAATTTTTATCAATATAGAGTATTATCACCGAGTACTGAATTTCAAAACAACAAAGATCCAGAATCTTTGAAAGAAATTGTTTGAAACAATTGTTGTGATTTATATTTATATATACTTGTATGTTTTTTTAAAACATTTTGTGGCTTTTAAAAAACAGGTTTTATTCATGCTTATGTAAACCGACTGATCACTCCTGCACACACCCGGGGATCCACAGATGAGAGTTGAGCTGACAAGCCAAAAGCCCGAACTGTCAACTCGTCAAGCAGTGCAGCTCTATAAGGCTCATGGAGTGAGGTTTACTTACGCAGCCATACCCGCTGGCATACGTTACCCTCACCCCTCGAAACCTCACTCTCATATCTAGATCATGGCGCCAATGTAACCCGACTGGTCTGCCCCTGAACCAGGGTCCACTGTAAACCTATTTATTCTTAGTTTTGAATGCTTAGCTCTCAGTCAGAATATTAATTATTCAGCACCTAAAATAATAAAATAGCCGTGCTTCAATCATGAAAAGTAAAGCTTTGTGTGATATGTAAGATAAGTGGGAAGCTGGGGTGTGCTGCATGCGAACACAATTGACGTTTTCTCTCCACATATCAAAACAATTAGTTCCACATTGATAATACTGATGTCTGGATCGATCCCCCTACTCCTGCAAATACGCCCATGCTTTATGAGTCATTTGCCAAGCACTGGAAGTATTTGTATTTCTTCATGTAAACGAGTATACTTGTGATTAAGAGATGACATGTGATGGGGAGTTTAGGACTTCTGGGCAAACTCGAGTTTGTTTTCAACATTTATGTTGTCTGCAGTAATAAATTATGGTGGCTTACAGGGCAAACAGGGTCTTAACCAAAGACAGTATTGCACAATGCACAAGACTGATTACTTGGATACTAATTACTAAAGCACACACTGGGCGGGCTTGGCTGCCATGTTGGTAAGCAGGATCCAGATACAGTGCACTGTGAAGATGTCCATGGCACACTGCTTAGCCATTAATTGCTCCAATAGATGGTCCAAAAGACCAGATTTGTTATTTTTCAAGTTTCCCAAAAACAAATACAGGTATGTGTCATAAATAAGTTTAGATTTAAAACCCTGATAGTTGCAAATAAATGTGACAGCGGCCAAGAATTTGTTGCGAATTAGCACATGTGCTAAAACGCTCAAACAATGCATTTGGTCTGTCCAATGTGACAAACAGGGAAGTCCAATAACAAAGTACCGCTCAGTTTCAGATCGGGGGGCCGTTTCACCCAATCACGCCTCTCCGGGTCTCACTGTCGCTGCCAACGTGAGCGCTGAAGTCCTGCAACAGAACAAGGCAATCCCCTGAGGGAGCATTCTCCAGTACTCCCTCTCTAGGGACTCCAAAAAGGGTGGCTACTCTGAACTGCTGTTTGGCGCATAAGTGCATTGGAGGGGGTACCCATGTTGCCTCTTTGGGCTGTGCTCAGCCAGTCCCCATGGGTGTAGGCCCAACCACCAGGCCTGTCTCCAGAGGGGGGCCCTGCTGACCCATGTCTGGATGAGGGAAAACTCAGTCCAGTGATTTATTTCTTCATTGGGGTCTGTTGAGCCACTCCTTGTCTGGTCCCTCACTTAGGACCTGTTTGTGATGGGTGACCAGCAGGGGCATAGAAGCCCCCTGACAACTTCGCTCCTAGGATCATTGGGACACGCAAACTCCTCAACCACGATAAGGTTGTAGCTCAGGGAGGAGAATTACAGTACAGAATTACAATGGGGTGAAAAATGGTACTTATACTGGAAGTCAGAGGGGGGTTTTTCAGTAGGAAACACCATCACCTACAATGTGAAAATTGTCCAATCTGTTCTACAGTAAAGTAAAGACAAGTTGGACTATTTTTCAACAAAATGAAACTCTGAAATTAGAAAATGCATGGGTTTTTTGTGTAATTACAATGCGTTGAAAAATGGTGATTAGAATGAAAGTCAAAGGGGCTTTTTTGTCCTCTAGGCACAGGAAAGGGTGGGAAATCTAAAAAAAAATAAAGCATCAAAATCAATTTTACTACTAATCTTATGTATAGTTAAGGCTGATCTTTGACATAGAGCCCCAGCCCCCTAACATTGATTATATGGAAAATAACTTATTTTGTTTGTATCTAAGCAAAGACAGTGGCATCATTGGATCAAATGGGCAGTAAGGGGGTTAAAATAATAAAAATATTTACATGTTTGGTATTGTTTTATTAGAACTCAAGTTGACTGAGAAAAATTGCGAGAATTTAAACTGTATTTTGCACTGTTGGACCTAAAGGAGGTTCTAAGTAGAGCTTCAAAATGCAGGACGAAGAGATAAGCAGTTGCAAAACATTTATTGCAAACACGCATTAAAGTGAAATACGCTGTTCATCAACTAATCAAAACTTTAAGACCATAGCTCCAAAAAACCCGAAACCCCACAAAAATAGAAATAAAATCTTCAAAAAAGGACTCAGTAATGTGTTGCTGCACCATTCTTGCACCTGAAAAATGGGTGTGGGCATGCTTGATGCCAGTGTTTCCAGGAGGGTAGTGGAAATGTTGCTCCAGCTGGTGAAGATGGCTTCACGAAGGACATCCACTGTCTGGAACTGTTGCCCATTTTTGTAAACTTCCCTTGTCATCCATCCCCAAATGTTCTCAATTGGATTTAGATCAGGGGAACATGCAGGATGGTCCAAAAGAGTGAGGTTATTCCTCTGGAAGAGGCGGGCATTTTGAACTGCAGCGTTGTCGTGTCAAACCCAGTCATTACCACACAGACGAGGGCCTTCAGCCATGAGGGATGTCCCCTGCAACATCTCCACATAGTCAGCTGCTGTTTGACGCCCCTGCACAACATGGAGCACCATTGTTACATTGAAGGAAAAAGCACCCCAGATCATGATGGTGCCCCCCTCCACTGTGCCATGTGGAAACCATCTCAGGTAGGATCTTGTGGTCATGCTAATTAAGTTGGACGTTATCAAGACCATCAAGAGAAAGCTTTTTTGCCTTTGCTATCAAGAGATCACGACAATGTGAATACCTGACAGAAAATGACAATGAATCCCTCAAGGCTAACACTTAAAGGCTGTTTAATGCTTGTTTGCAATCAATTGCTTACTCAAAAAGATTTTGGGTCTTGCTCCCATTTATTTTTTTTTTTGCATTTGGAGCTCCACGTACAACCTCCTTAAGATCCAACAGTGCAAAATGTCAATTCTTGCAATTTTTCAACTAGTCGTACAATTTTGATCAGGAGTGTATGATTTTTTTTTTCCTCTTCATGATGCATTTTGTTTTGACTGATGCAACTTATACTCCGGAGCGATTTATTTAATTTTAAGTACAGTGGCAACATGAGGAGTCATCGTAACCTCCAGTGTGTCACAAACACTCAAAGCACTCTTTGTTCGACAAGGTTGAACAGAGAGGTGCGAGGCCGTGAAGTCGGGGTTCCAAGCACATGTATAACCAAATATAAGTGCAAGAATAGTACCATGATCATCCAAAACCACACTGATGCGTGGAAATCAGAGATTGTATGCATGCCTGACAGGGCCAAGGAGCATTTCAGTACTTTATGCTTTAAGGAACTCTCACAAAGCTGGCTTTATTACTTACTAGGGCTGTCAAATGACGAAACATTTTAATCAGATTAATCACAGTTTTAAAATGAACTAATCCTGATTAATCACCATTAGCAACTATGTGTGAAATATGTATTTAATGAAGAGAAAGATCAATGACAGGGCAGGATTATATATATTTGTATGTATTAACAGCTCCAAATGAACAGAACATGTCAATCAAGCTAAAAGATACCGAGCAAGTCTAAAAATCTATTTGTGGAACACTAGTCTCTTTAATAGTAGTAGAACATTTGAATCACACTTTAAACCGTGTTATTATGTGCAATGAGTGGTTGTGTTCAAAATGTTGTCAGTGTTATTTCCAGCATACTTAAATGTAGCAAATTGTACATCTGAATGAACCCTTCAGGCGCCAAGAGTTTTTTCAAGAAAACATTGAGTTTTGATATTACTATTTCAAACGGCTGTAACTAAAGGCATACTGTAAATGAGAAAAAAAATGACCCAAAGTTTGTGATCGGCGTAAATTCATGAATCTAATTTGCATATTATGACATCACAAGGCTGAGAAATGGTCAGATCAGATCCCTATCTCCACGATACCCAACAAGCTCATCAAAATGTCGAATCCATTTGTGATACTCGTCATCTCTCACGCAAACACAGCCATCATCATCATCATTTAGAGTATTTCCTGCCGCACATTCCGACGTGACTGTCCCTATTTCCGTGTTTTTTTGTTATTTTTTTACATTCTCGCTATCCCCCTCACCATAGCGGTGTTTTGACCAAGCGTGCTACACGCACCGTCGTTTAGGAGAAACATATGGTTCCTCTGGGATGTCCCCTCCTGCGACCCAGAGCACAGTGAATCTCCAAAATGTGCTGCTTTGCGGACTGTCATAGCGGGCAGACGCGCTGCCGCTAGCAGCCGTGAGCTTCCGTGTAACGGCACGTCATACTAATTAAACTCCCTAAGAGTTAGGAAGTGAGTGATAAGAATATCCAGTTCATGTTTTTCTTTATCTTCCTGTTTACTTATACACACACATGCGCATTGTGTGTAAAGACGTTTTGTGATGTTCGGAGTGTCCCTGAATGCATCTCGTGTCCTTGTAATGAGAATGAGAAAGAGAAAGATTGAATAGACTAGACACGTGTATGAGTGGGAGATAGTACTGTATATGGTGTTGGAATTGTACTGCTGTGTGTGTTCAGGTCAGAATGAAGTTATAAAACAGTGTTAGGCTCTGTGTGACTCTGTGAGGACGCTCCACTGTGCTTATGACGACGGACACGTCTGCCGTCATAACAGAGACGCGCTTGCTCTGGTGCGCATGCGTTAATTACACAAAAAATGTTACGTAATTAATGAAGCAATTTACTTACCGCTGTTAACGCCTTATTTTTGACAGTCCTATCCCTTACACATTTTTTTTTACCATTCCATGTTGCTGGTAGTAAGAAACTAGCAAGAATCTGTGACATTACGAGACAGTGTTATAAAAAAATACTGTACATGAAGACAGGTGAGGTATTTGTAACATTAAAAAACGAGCCGTGGTACCATATGTAGCACTGACTGGGAAAAGTTTGGACACCCCTGTATTTAAGTATTGTGGCCAGTGAGGGTTAGTAAGAATGATACACAGCCTGGCATTTAAAGAATGACTGCTCTTTATTCTGCTGGATTTTGAACAACAACGGGAAAAAAAACATCATCGAGCAACAGAAGTATGAGCAAGTCACACATTAAGCAAAAGCTGCATACTATAATTTCACATACAAAAAGACTTGATGAATCAAACATTTCCGCAGCCAACAGGATCAATACTTTTATAGCTGCACTTATATTACGTCATCTAGGTCTCCAACCCCCCACCCCCACAAAAGCTCGAAATCAATGCCCAGTTGAATAAAATGTTTCCCTCGAGACACAAATGATATTGTTTTTTGTGAAATGCGCGACGCAGGTAATAAGCTAAAATGAAAACGTCAACTCCTCACACGGCAAGGCTACTTGGAAATTGTTGATTTTGCATTTCAGTCACGGACAATTAAAAATGTGAAACACATGTAATATCTATCTTTAAATCTCCACAATATATTAAATATATTTTCTATACGACTTAATTTTTGAAATCTATTTTAAGAGCGTCTTCAGGCAAGCCATCATAGTGGAATAATGAAAATATGGCCATTTTGACTTGGGTTCTATGGCTTTAAGTGATGTTCTTATACATATTTTTTTACAGTACACACGTTAACATTTACAAATATCATTCATTCTAATGGGTGATGCTGGTTTGCATCACTTGCAATTGCAGCACTGAAGATGAATGCTTTATGCTATAATAAAAAAATAAATGCATAAGAGAAAAAAATGCACTGGCACTCAAAGATCTTCTAGAACAGTCTTTTCCCACACAAAAAGAAATAACGCTTTTAAATGTCTCTACATGGCCCCAAGTAAAAGCATCTGGAACCTTTTGAACGTCCGAGATGTAGCGTAATCTAGAATAAGTGTGCAATAACTCACTGCAGCAGCAAATAAAGCGAGTGTAAGCAGAAAGCAACGCATCCTTTGCATGCCGTTGAAGGCTAGCGTGACAATGTGGAAACTGCTACACATGCGCCACATTGAACGTTCTAGAACCCACGTTCAACTCAGTCATATACTTCCAACTCCATCTCTCAGGATAGAACCAATAAATGTACACAAATTACACCCTGAGATTTGATTAAAGTAAAAATATCCTTCAATGGCTATTACAGACATGCAGCCTGCCATCTTAGCACATAATAATCAATAACTCGCGGAGTCAACATGGGCCACTGGACTGGTGATACTGATGCACTTGTACCAGTGATACTGGTAGATGTGTGTTGTGTGTGACATGGTGTTGCAAATTAAGAAACATCCTTCTGAGGGCTTTGCCTGACTCACTGCATAACAAGAACAAATGAAAAGATGCAGATTTACAGCACAACATACATCAGCATACACTGCAGTACATACAGTACACATTGGTCATTTACAGTACAATGGATGCTCATTTGTCAAAGTAAGCTGATATGAAGCTAGAGGGTAGGACAACCTCATCTATCAGGCTTTTCCATACTGTATAGCAGTGGTGGGCCAGCAAGACTATCGGACGCACTGACCTACATTTACAACTTCAATTCTAGTATTTGTTCCACGATTTTACTCTGAATTAAAAGTCGATCACCTTCATTTCCTAGTGTGTTTCTTGGCTGCACTGCTTCCAGCACGTGAATGTGTTTGTTAGATTTTTGTTTTTGTCCAATCAGATTTCAACTTCTATGCGTTGCCATGTGACGGTAATCTGCCTAGGGCCTTCAGAAGCAGTAGTGCAGGCCTATATCACTTAAACACAATTAGCAATGGAGCTGTTCCCTTAGCCAAACAGATTTGAGATTCGCCTCACAGGGCCAGCTGGCGGGCCCACAAAAAACGTCAGCAATTTTCCATCTTCTGATTGGTTGATCAGAGCAAAACTGTTGGACAAATATAGTCTCAACCTGGAAAGGAGGACAGATTTTGGCTCACAACAAGTATCTCTGGTGAGTGCAATGTACTTTGTTTGCATTTTGTTCTTGTCACGTTATTAGATAACTATTGATTCTGCACTATTCCAGATAATGTTCTAGTGTAGAGATTTGCAGTTGTCTGCTTGGTAAATTTGCCCGAGTGCCAAATTAGTAACGTAAAAATAAGTAACGTAATGCTCCATGTTACTCGCAGAAATGTAAGTCAGGCGTATCGGCGACAATGTGTTATTTGGAAGGTAAAGGGATAACTGGGTTTCATGCTTTAGTAATAATGGTATTCATCCCCAATACACGAAATGCCTCTCTGTGTAATGCCACGCCTTGTTATATTATGTTTTTGGATATTATTGATGCTTTCCATAAATGTGACGTGATAGTGGTGGTATTAAGAGGTGGAGGGGTTACGTCGGTTATGTCCCCACTGAAGGCCCAGGTACATAATGCACGGCGCACCACTGTTGTACAGCAAACAGTAGTGATGTGCGGATCGATACTGAAATATCGATACCTCCGATACCAGCGCTTCAGGCTCTAAAATCAATCCTCAAAAGAATCAGTACTTTTGATACTTAATGATAATAATCCTTATCATATATAATGATGATCATTCATCATATAGGAACTAGTGGAAAGTAAGCACATGATTGAGATCTTGGCAAAATGATACGCGGATGGTGGGAACTGCTTTTTCTTCCGCCCGCGTATGTGCGTAATACGCAAGCGCAGCAGAACACCGCTCCTCCGCCTGTCAGTCTCAGTCGGCTGAAACTAGCCGATCGTAAACGGAACCATGTGTGAATTGCGAATAATGTTTTCACTCTTATAGTACATATAATAATTGACTTTCTTATACACTTATAAAATAATTATAGTTATACATTATTATACAACAATTCTTATGTCCTATATAATTATAAATTATAATTACAATCATTTATTTCCATGGTTGTATTATTTTACATACTTTTTTTCATTGTTTAAAATACCATTTTCACATACAGTATTTTATAGGATTCTGTCCTTGGTTATTAGTTTGGCTTTATTGTGAATCACCCCGCTACCTCAATATGCTTCAGGGTAAAAATAAAGAAAGAAATTACTCTGATGTCTTGTATTCTTTATGCTATGATTTGAAATACACTACTTTTTTTAAATGTATTTGCACAAAGTATCGGTATCGCACATCACTAGCAAACAGTACTTTTCCTATACAATATATAGTAAGAGATCCACGGCACATTGGTGTGCGTGCAATGCAGAAATGCAGCATCATGGAGCTAAAACTCAACATAGTGAGTGACCACCAATGGGAGTGGAGAATACTGTTGATTGACAGATGAGGACGTAGTGGCACAAGCTAGTGAAGAATACAAGATTGAAAAGGCGTTTCCTGTACGCATGCACCTTAAAAATAAGATCTGCATGTCAGCCCTTTTTGCCCTTCATCCGCTGATTCTCATCTGACGTCTCGGTCAGCCATTTAAAAATCTCCTCTAGAATTTCTTCCAATAATTCAATCATGCGTCCATTCACTTGTTATTTCCTGTTAGCTTCAGCTGGGCCACCTGGGCTTGCGTCAATTTACTCTGAATGTCAACATGTCTGTCAAAGAAGCAGACTATCGCCGGCTCGTTAAGCAGCGACGCCAGGACCTGCTCGAATGAAAAGGACCATTCCATGTCGGCGAGCTCGGGACCTGCCTCCTGGGGGCTAGAGGTGGCTGAGCTTTCGGTGGTGGGAGGGGATTCGTCGTCTGCAGCCGCGTGAGTGGACTTTGTGGACGAGGCCGGGCTGCTGGGCTCCTGTAGCCTCCGGCCCACCTCCTCCATCCTCAGAAGGAGGCTGGTGACGTGTGCCACGGCACGGTACAAGGACTCCTCCTCTGGATCGCCATGGAAGATGTTGTACAAGGCCTTCGAGAACTGAATGAACTGAGCCTGAGATTAAAAAAAAAAAATACATATGCATATACTGTACATACAGTACATACAGTATACACACATACATACATATATGTACACACGTATATATATGTACATATATACATATACATTTATACATACGTTTGTGATGCAAATGTATTACTCTTTTGAACACATACTGTTAAGCAAAACGCTTAATTTAAGAGACCCCAGCAACTAGCCGGAACTACTTTCCTCCACAACGAAAACCAACCAGACCTCAGCTCACGGGACGAATTGGGGAGGAAAGTCACAGTTGAAGCACTACACTGCTGATGGGGATGTCATACAACTTCATGTCAAAAAATCCGAACTATCCTTTTAAGACTCAGAGTCAACCCGCACCTTAATTAACTAACTAACTGATGAATATTTTTTTAATAAATAATGTAAAGAAGTCAATAAGAGAAAACACTGAGTTACCTGATTAATTCTAGGGAGGTCCTTGATGGCTTCCTCTTTCCTCAGTATTTCATTCTGCCATTGTTTCAGGTAGGCCTGCAGATCGACTTTTCCTCTACCTGTCCATTTCACAGAAAGACAATCACACACAAGTGTGCATTCGCACAAACCATTTTACGACATATGGCTGTAAAATACCTCTCTCGGGACTTTTCTTAATCACACCATCTTCTGGAAGATCAAATTCTGTCAAGTACAAACAACTGGTGAGCAAACCACAACTAAGAAAACTTCTCAGAGGAAAATCAATGCAATGAAGGGCAGAGGATACTTTAAGGAAAGGGAAAAGTGAGACTGTTAGAAGGAAGAAGCAGTAAAGAGGCTGACCAGGAAGTCTAGTCAAGTGAGGAGAGTCTTCAGCGGCTGGAAAAAAGTTGGGGAGTCTTGGTTCCTGTACGTGCAAAGGACCTGTGAAAGCTAGAATAGACTGACTGTAAGTGCACTGAGAGACAGCATGAAGGAACAGAGGAGCAACAGCAAGAAAATATCAAAGAAGAAAACATTGGTCAACTACTCTATGCCTACTTATCCCTATCAAATAGAATACAAGCGGTTTGGCGCATAACAAGACTCGGTGATCTTGAACTCAGTGAATTTAAGCCCCTCCCCCCGCTCACCCATTGCCGTGGGAGCATACAAGCATTTCATTTTGTGCGCATCGAACGCTAATCAGCACAAGGTAGCAGTGACATTGGATGTGCTGCTGGGGCGACATGACAAGCAGCTATGATTAACGGCCATATGGAGAATTTCAGGAACCTCCAAGTCTCCTCTTAAAGCGGTCTGCAAAGATTTTATCCCACCCTCTTCCTGGTCCACGTAAAATACGACCCACTAATGCACACGCATGCAACAAATGGAGAATGTTATGTTACAAAAGCAGTGTTTGGAAAAGCGTACCATTTCACTCACTACTTAAACAGGAGTTTAGCAACCATTTTTAAATCCATTCCTTCTCAATGAGCTCTTCTGTAACGGGAGGAAAATGGATGGATGGATGGATGGAAGTTCACCAGTTAAAAAAATCATGCTTAGGTCATGCAAGGTATAAAACATTTCAAAATGTAACTGTTTTTTTGTGACGCAGTTAAGTAATGAAAAAAGTCTTTGTCAAGTCCAATATTTTGTCATTGTGGCAGCCAGGCCCTGACCATCTAGTGTGCATGGTGTTCAAACGAGAGAAGCTGTCCTTGGTGACGAAGTATTGAGACTCTCACATAGCCACATTCTACCTACTGCTGCCAAGCTGTCAGCTGTAAATTCAACACTTTGTCCTCGTAAAATGCCTTCACAGCGATCGTTACCATGACAAAGATCTTTTACCCCACATGGGCTATTCTTGATGCTGCCTTCAAGCACACAGTGCCAATCATGCAGATGAGAGTCACACACATTCAAGGACACTCTCTCTCCCTCCCTTGGGCAATGTGCTCACTGAATAAACACTGCTTCCGCTGATATGGGCTTGTTCACTGGCATGACAACAGTGACTTCACTTTAGGCTGCTTCTGTGTTGACTGCACTATTTGCTACACTATAACAATAATTGTCTTTGTGAGGAGAACAATTAAGTCCCTTGATTGGTTCATCAATGGACTAAAGAGTCCCAAGACATTTGTCCATAACATGTTAATACAGACTAGAAGGCATCTGACTTCTTCATGGTTGCTGAAAACAAGAAGTTCAGTCGGTACTGACTTTCTTACCGATAGCCGATATAATAAGGAAGCCATCACCAAATGGCGGACTTCGGTCCGGATCTGTACCCAGTGATGGCCCTCGACGAACCCGTGACCATTTAAAGTGAATGGGAGCTATAATAACATATAATCATGCTCGCGGACCGATCGCAGCGGCAGTTTGCGTGTGCAGTTACTTCACTTATTGCGGTTAAAACGGTGACGCCACTCAAAATGAGCCAACGAAATCGTTTGTTTACTTGCTGAGCGAATGAGAACCATGGCTCGCTCAAAACTCAGTTGATCGAGAAAACCGAACATTTAAAAGTGAATGGATGGACCAATATATGTTAATT
The DNA here is from genome assembly GCF_027744805.1 of Dunckerocampus dactyliophorus. Classification (NCBI taxonomy): domain Eukaryota; kingdom Metazoa; phylum Chordata; class Actinopteri; order Syngnathiformes; family Syngnathidae; genus Dunckerocampus; species Dunckerocampus dactyliophorus. Next base: position 12,565,137 of record NC_072834.1, on the reverse strand, counting down.
CTTCCAGAACCCAGTGCTACACCGCTGTCTCTCATGTGCCCTGAAACTGCAGCGCTGGTCAAAAGCGGAAATGTGAGGCGACATTACCTGAAAAAACACAGGTGATTCGAGGGGAAGTATATCCACGGATGTCTGATGTGAGAGCGCGGAAAGTAACCCCGCTTAGAGCACAGAATGTAAAATCTACGAGAGTCATAGCGCATTAATTTATAGCACAGCAACACGCAAATGAGTGTTCACTAAGGATTGTGTGGATATTGGAGCAAAACAAAACATCTTGAGAGTTGTGAAGGAGTGCTTTTAGAGATCTTTCTCTGTTGCAGAGTTGTTGTTGAATTCAGTTTTTACTTTTCCACTTGTGTGTGCTATTTGGGTTAGTGAATAAAATGCAAAAATCCTTACATTCATTGATGCAATACATCATTGGCCCATTTTGTCCAGTAATTGAGAAATGGATGTAGCTTAGAGCTAACTTTTCTAAAGGGATGTCAGCCTCAGCACACATTGCTACAAAATCTTCAACAAACTGTAATGCCCGTGCTTGTGATTAAGGAAGATGGAGTCACAGATGTAATTCCAATCGCGTTAATGTAAGATGTTTTAATGACACCCTTATTTTCTTTACACAATTACAACAATGACAAATGTGACAAACAGCGCTCTTATTTTGAAAGCCGGAATGTGTTGTGTGTGTGTGTTAAGAATGGCAATTGACGGTTGATACGCGCCGGGTGCAAGATAAACGTGCCTCTCGTCTTTTTTCACTTAAACCTGCATGTCGTCAGTGGAAATGTAAAATGGTCCTTACATTAAAGCAGTAAAACACAACTTGGAGTTTCCAAGGTTTTTCGCCGCTGTTTCAACATGTTTAGTGTTTGTAATGTCCCTGTTATCAACCAGCGGTGAGAGCGGCACTTCTTGTGCGAGCTCCCTTCACCGTGATGCAACAGTTCGGGCGAGAGGTAATTACCGCTCTAGCTACGGAGCCGAATATCCAACGTCCAACGTGAAGCTAACTTCACCACGGACATGTCTACACCGTGGTGTTACGTTTCGTTCTTGCAGGTCGAGTGGTAACCAACTTTGAGGCGCATTACTGCACCTACCATGTTGGAGTGTGGCTCAGAGTTATGAACGTGATACGGCAACCAGATCGGCCTGATCTCGTGGCGGAAGCCGATATTATTCGATCATCACAGCGGATCGGTAGCCTGAAGATCGGATCGGGACATCCCTATTTCATTAGATGTGATATTCATATAAGCTAGTCTGTTTGACGCAATTTAATACTATGTAAAAAATTGAGGGAAAGGCTTCTTGAGATGTTATCTGTACTTCTGTGAAAAAGGTGTCGGACGTTTCGCTCCTCATCCGAAGAGCTTCGTCAGCGAACTAACAAGTGCTGGTAGCCGAGGCCTTAAATACAGTAAGAGTGGGCGGAATTGGTGTGCCAACACCCTACTCCTATTGGTTCCTTACACTAAGCCTGGGCGGAGTAGTGGTATAATCCTCTCCTGCCATTAGCACCTCCGATCAAAGCCTACTACAGGGAGCTACACTTCCCTTTGATCGGAGGTGCTAATGGCAGGAGAAGATTATACCACTACTCCGCCCAGGCTTAGTGTAAGGAACCAATAGGAGTAGGGTGTTGGCACACCAATTCCGCCCACTCTTACTGTATTTAAGGCCTAAGCTACCAGCACTTGTTAGTTCGCTGACGAAGCTCTTCGGATGAGGAGCGAAACGTCCGACACATTCCTCACAGAAGTACAGATGATGTCTCAAGAAGCCTTTCCCTCGATGGACAACTCCTGTACGACTGAGAGCCTACACAGACGTATGTAAAAAATTGCATAAACGGACCTTACTCAATTTTAATTGAAAGACCCCTGTCATAACGGATTAAATTTATACACTGTAGCGGCTTTTACAAGGTACACAAAGCGCTTCGCAGGGAACCCACAAATCAGACAAATCAGAAATTCAGTCACAAATTCATTCACATTCACATTGTGGGAGCGAAGTGTTTTGCCCGAGGACAACAGTGACTGGGATGCAGGAGGCGGGCTACGAACCACCAACCTTCGGGTTTCTGCTCTACCTGCTGAGCCACTACCACTTGCACTTTATGCCGATATCAACCAATACCAATACAAGCAGCAGATCTTCCCTGAAGCTAATGTAACAAATGAACATGTAATGCTTCTTTTCCTGTGATGCTACTGGATGCTGTGTGGAGCACGTCATCACTCGCACACTGATATCATTGCCGGCAGAAAAACCAGTACCGATATGAACTGATATCTCATTTTTATATCGGTTGGGCAATATAATTGGATATCCTCACTTCTATTTAGTTTCTGTAGCTTGCCATGACCTGCATTACTGAGACATTGTCACTTACCTGGTGGCAGATGCAGCTTGAAGAGGAACTTAAGCTTATTTGTGAAAGACCCACAGTACAAAGTATCTACAGGAGAAGCAAGATCGTGTTAGAAGACAAATGTGAATAAGAGCTACAGACAAAGGAAGTGTGAACACTCACCAAGCGCACAACAGAACTCCTTGAAGTTGACTAAACCATCCTGGTTCTCGTCGATAAGGCGGAAAACCCAAAGCGAAAGGGTGCTTTTGTTGGTGCAAAAAGCCCAAGGCTCCAGCAGGGAGAAGAGCACCGTAAACTGCTGAAAGGCCAGCTGGTACTGCTCCAAGTACGCCAGGCTCGGGTCGTGATGGAGCAGTGCAGGGCTTTTCATGGTCCAGTAGCAGCTGAGAAAATGCTGCCTCTGAAATGAAATAGATATATATTTTTTTTTCCAGAGTTTGGCTGGTCCTGCAACTTATAGTCAGGTACAGCTTTATACACACACACACACACACACACACACACACGCACACACACACACACACACACACACACATACAGACCCTTTCCAAAAAATTAGAATGTCATGGAGAAGTTGTTTAATTTCCATAATTCCATTCAAAAAGTTAAACTTTCATAGATTATAGATTCAGGGCCCACAATTTAAACGATTTCAAGTGTTTGTTTATTTTTACGTAATTTGGGTTTCCAGCTCATAAAACCCACGAAAACAGGAATTCAAAAAATTAGAATACTGTGAAGAAATCACCATTTACTTCAGTTTTTGCAGGAAAAAAAGAAAGAAATTAGGATCACATCAAATCAATCAAAATATGGTACTTTTAAAACGATATGTCAATCTTCAATACTTGGTTGGGAATCCCTTTGCCTTAATCACTGCCTCGATGCGACGTGGCATTGAAGCAATCAGCCTGTGGCATTGTCTGGGAGTTATGGAAGCCCAGATTTCCTTGATGCTTGCTGTCAGCTCTTCTTTGTTGTTGGGTCTGGTGCCCCTCATTTTCCTCTTGAGAATACCCCATAGATTCTCAATGGGGTTTGGGTCCGGTGAGTTGGCTGGCCAGTCAAGCTCTGTGATGGCATGGGCATCAAACCAGGTTTTGGTGCTTCTGGCGGTATGGGCAGGGACCAGGTCCTGCTAGAAGATGAAATCTGCATCTCCATACAGATCCTCAGCAGAAGGAATCATGAAGTCCTCTAAAACATTCTGGTAGACTGTTGCGGTGACCTTGGATTTAAGAAAGCAGAGTTTACCAACACCTGCACCGGACATTGCACCCCAAATCATGACGGACTGTGGATATTTCACACTGGACCTCAGGCAGCTTGGGTTCTGTTCCTCACCCGTCTTCCTCCAAACCCTTGGACCTTGATTCCCAAATGAAAGGCACACTTTACTTTCATCGGAAAAGAGGACCTTGGACCACTGGCCAACAGTCCAGTCCTTCTTCTCCGTGGCCCAGTGGAGACGCTTCCTATGTTGGCTCAGGTTCACAAGTGGCTTGACCCGAGGAACCCCACAGTTGTAGCCCATCTCCCGGATGCGTCTGAATGCCTCATTCCACTCTTTCTGGATCTCTGCCAGATTCTTGAATCTTCCCTGTTTGATAATCCGCTGAAGCCCACGGTCATCTCTTTTGCTGGTGCATCTTCTCCTGCCACATTTTGCCCTTCCTCTAGATTTTCCATTGATATGCTTGGACACAGCAATCTGTGAACAACCAGCCTCCTTAGCTATGAACTTTTGTGGCTTACCCATCCTATGGAGGGTATCAATGATGGTCTTCTGGCCAGTTGTCATGTCTGCAGTCTTCCCCATATTGAACCCAACGGAGACAATTGAACCAAACTGAAGCAATTTAATGACACCTGGGGAAGCCTGTGCAGGTGATTTGACTTTAGTAGATGATTAGTGTGTGACACTCAGTTTAAAACATTCATGCCCTGCAAAATTTGGGCTGATTTCTTCACAGTATTCTAATTTTTTGAATTCCTGTTTTCGTGGGTTTAATGAGCTGGAAGCCCAAATTATGTAAAAATAAACAAATAAATACTTGAAATCGTTTAAATTGTGGGCCCTGAATCTATAATCTATGAAAGTTTAACTTTTTGAATGGAATTATGGAAATTAAACAACTTTTCCATGACATTCTAATTTTTTGGAAAGGGTCTGTATATATATATATATATATATTGTGACATACTATATATATATATATATATATATATATATATATATATATATAGTATGTCACAAAAGTGAGTACACCCTTGACATTTCTGCAAATATTTTATTATATCTTTTCATGGGACAACACTGAAGAAATGAAACTTTGCTACAATGTAAAGTAGTCAGTGTACAGCTTGTATAACAGTGTAAATTTACTGTTCCCTTCAAAATAACTCAATACACTCAATACATAGTAAATTTCCCCGCTGTGGGATCAATAAAGTACATACAATACACAGACCTTAATGTCTAAACTGCAGGCAACAAAAGTGAATACACCCCAAGTGAAAATGTCCAAATTGGGCCAAAAGTGTCAATATTTTGTGTGGCCACCATTATTTTCCAGCACTGCCTTAACCCTCTTGGGCATGGAGTTCACCAGAGCTTCACAGGTTGCCACTGGAATCCTCTTCCACTCCTCCATGACGACATCACGGAGCTGGTGGATGTTAGAGACCTTGTGCTCCTTCACCTTCAGTTTGAGGATGCCCCACAGATGCTCAATAGGATTTAGGTCCGGAGACATGCTTGGCCAGTCCATCACATTCACCCTTAACTTCTTTAGCAAAGCAGTGGTTGTCTTGGAGGTGTGTTTGGGGTCGTTGTCATGTTGGAATACTGCCCTGCGGCCCAGTTTCCGAAGGGAGGGGATCAAGCTCTGCTTCAGGATGTCACAGTACATGTTGGCATTCATGGTTCCCTCAATGAACTGTAGCTCCCCAGTGCCGGCAGCACTCATGCAGCCCCAGACCATGACACTCCCACCACCATGTTTGACTGTAGGTAAAACACACTCGTCTTTGTACTCCTCACCTGGTTTCCGCCACACACGCTTGACACCATCTGAACCAAATAAGTTTATCTTGGTCTCATCAGACCACAGGACATGGTTCCAGTAATCCATGTCTTTAGTCTGCTTATCTTCAGCAAACTGTTTGCGGGCTTTCTTATGCATCATCTTTAGAAGAGGCTTCTTTCTGGGATGACAGCCATGCAGACCAATTTGATGCAGAGTGCGACGTATGGTCTGAGCACTGACAGGTTGACCACCCATCCCTTCAACCTCTGCAGCAATGCTGGCAGCACTCAGGCGTCTATTTTCCAAAGACAACCTCTGGATATGACGCTGGGCACGTGCACTCAACTTCTTTGGTCGACCATGGCGAGGCCTGTTCTGAGTGGAACCTGTGATGTTAAACTGCTGTATGGTCTTGGCCACCGTGCTGCTGCTCAGTTTCAGAGTGTTGGCAATCTTCTTATAGCCTAAGCCATCTTCGTGTAGCGCAACAATTCTTTTTTTCAGATCCTCAGAGAGTTCTTTGCCATGTTAAACTTCCAGTGACCAGTATGAGAGAGTGTGAGAGTGATAAAACCAAATTTAACACACCTGCTCCCCATTCACACCTGAGACCTTGTAACACTAATGGGTCACATGACACTGGGGAAAGAAAATGGCTAATTGGGCCCAATTTGGACATTTTCACTTAGGGGTGTATTCACTTTTGTTGCCTGCAGTTTAGACATTAAGGTCTGTGTATTGAGTTATTTTGAGGGGACAGTAAATTTACACTGTTACACAAGCTGTACACTGACTACTTTACATTGTAGCAAAGTTTCATTTCTTCAGTGGTGTCCCATGAAAAGATATAATAAAATATTTGCAGAAATGTGAGGGGTGTACTCACTTTTGTGACATACTGTATATATATATATATATATATGTATATATATATATATATATATATATATATATATATATATATATATATATATATATATATATATATATATGTGTGTGTGTGTGTGTGTGTGTGTGTGTGTGTGTGTGTGTGTATATATCCATCCATATGCATATACATACACACACAGTTATCATTTAAGTTATCATTTATTTAAGACATAAAGATCAGATTGTACTTGGACAAAGTCTTGTGGCATACGAATATAATGTACGGTAGAAATAATATTTTCCTTTGAAAACACAAACATGCTACAAAAACATCCCAACATAATGTCAGGGTGCCTTGGTAAGAATAATTAATATTGTGTACGACTCCTATGAGCTTGTAGGACGCCATCCATACGTCTCAGCAATCACCCAAATAACTAATTGATAAAATCATCTGGAATGGCAAAGAAAGCAGTCTTGTACGACTCCCAGACTTCATCAAGATTTAGTTTAATCTTCCAAGCCTCCTCCTTCATCTACTGTAACCCCAAACATACTCATTAACGTTCATGTCTGGTGACTGGGCTGGCCAGTCCTGGAGCATCTTGGCCTTCTTCACCATCAGGAAGTTTAATGTGGAGGCTGAAGTGTGAGAAGGAGCGGCATCCTGCTGAAGAATTTGCCCTTTCTTGTAATTTGGGAGGGAATGGGCAGCAAGAATTTAGAGCGAACTAAACAACCGTGTTGCATTTGCCAAGGCCCACAACTCGGAGAAAGGATGGACAGTGGAAAAGTGGCAGAGGGTTGATTTTTCTGATGAATAATTCATTAAACTGCATCCCAATCACCACAAATACTGCAAAAGACCTGTTGGAACCTGTATGAACCCAAGATTCACCCATAAAACCGTCAAGTTTGGTGGAGGAGTATCATGGCTTAGGGTTACATCCAGTATGGGGGGGGAGCATCAGTCTGCAGAGTAGATGGCAACATCAACAGCCTTAAGTATCAAAAATACATGTTGCTCATTACCTTCCGAATCACAAGAGATGGCAAATTCTTCAGCGGGATGGTGCTCCTTCTCATACTTCAGCCTCCATATTAAAGTTCCCGATAGCGAAGATTTAAGAGTTATTTTTGCTTTTGTGTGTGTGTACTCACTTTGAACAAATTGTACAGTTGATCAAGCTGGGCTGCAGTAAATTTGACTTCTTGGGATACGACACGAATCTGCAAACAAGTCCATCTTTACTGACGTGCCAAAGATGCTGTAATAATAAGAATGCAGTGGTCACTTACAACATTTTGCTTAGTCGTGTCCTCCAGTGTCTGGATCACAAACAGCTTGTTTTTTCTCCGTGAACTTTCGACTTCCTCAGAGCGAATGCTGCCATATTTCTAGCAAGCAAAAGGTGATCAGTCAATCACATGTTAACCAGAGTAAACAAAATGGAATAAAACACTGCAGAACCTCGTAGGCTTCTCGGATCAGTTCACTGATGTCTACTTTGAAGTGGGATTTATCGTTGTTGGCCACGGGAGCTTGCTGCACCGTTGGTGGCAGCGGGCTGTCTTTGTTTGTGACACTATCAAAAAATCTGAAAAAGCAAAAAGTGAGGATGAGTCAAATGTGAATTCAGAGGAGCTTCATAGAAAACTCAACATACTTGTTGAGGATGGTGACTGCTTCCGCATCATCGTGGCAGCTGATCAGAGCCTCCATGTTGTAGTTGAGCACGGCCAGGCCGAGCTGCAGGATGGCTTTGATGCCGTCGTAGAAAAAGCAGTCCACCACGTTCACGGCGCTTTCTATGGGCAGTACGCTGATGAACAGCGTGAGAAACCAAGACAAGGACACTGACGAGAAGAAACTCAGGTCTGTCATGTTCTCCACCAGCTGGGGAAGGTTCTCTCGAATCAGATCCTCAAAAACAGCCTGGTCGACCAAAGCACCTGAAGAAACGACGACACCATCGGCGCATCAAGCCTGAATGATTGTTTAGTTAATATTGAGCTGATGATGCAACTAAAGGATGGACATGCAATCTTCATGTGTGTGCGTGTGTTTTTTGTTTTAATCGTTACTGTATTGACACAAAAAAAAAAATCCAAACCTACATGGCCCTGTGTGAAAAAGTGATTGCCCCCTAAACCTAATAATTGGTCGGTCCACCCTGAGCAGGAACAACTGCAATCAAGCGTTTGTGATAACTTGCAATGAGTCTCTTAAAGTGCTGAGGAGGAATTTTGGCCCGCTCATCTTTGCAGAATTGTTGTAATTCAGCCACATTGGAGGGTTTTCCAGCATGAACCGCCTTTTTAAGATCATGCCACAGCATCTCAATAGGATTCAGGTCAGGACTTTGACTAGGCTTTTTTTTTTCTTCAGCCATTCAGTGGTGGACTTGCTGGTGTGTTTTGGATCATTGTCCTGCTGGAGAACTCAAGTTCATTTCAGCCTGAGGTCACAAACAGATGGCTGGACATTCTCCTTCTGGATTTTTTTGGTAGACAGCAGAATTCATAGTTCCATTTATCACAGCAAGTCTTCCAGTTCCTGAAGCAGCAAAACAGCCCCAGACCATCACACTACCACCACCATATTTTACTGTTGGAATGATGTTCTTTTTCTGAAATGCCGCGTTACTTTTATGCCAGATGTAATGGAACACACACCTTCCAAAAAGCTAAACTTTTATCTCGTCAAACCGCAGAGTATTTTCCCAAAGGTCTTGGGGATCATTAAGATGTTTTCTGGCAATATTGAGCCTTAAAGTTCTTTTTGTTCAGCAGAAGTTTTCATCTTGGAACTCTGCCTTGCTGGCAAACCCAGTGTCTTTCATATGAAGTCATGAACATTGACCTGAAGTGAGGCCTGCAATTCTTTGGATGTTGTTGTGTGGTCATTTGTGACCTCTTGAATGAGTCGTCGCTGTGCTCTTGAGGTAATTTCGGTTGGCAGGCCACTCTTGGGAAGGTTCAACACTGTTCCATGTTATCGCCATTTGTGGATAGTGGCTCTCACTGTGGTTCGCTGGAGTCCCAAAGCTTTAGAAATGGCTTTATAACCTTTTCCACACTGATAGATCTCAATTAATCTCAGTTATGTTTTAACAGGGGGGCAATCGCTTTTCCACACAAGGCCATGTAGGTTAGGATTTTTTTTTCTGCCTTAATAATAAAACGTTTAATTTAAAAACTGCATTTTGTGTTCAGTTGTGGTGTCATTGACTAATATTTAAATGTGCTTGATGATCTGAAACATTTAAGTGTGACAAATATGCAAAAAAATAAGAAATCAGGAAGGGGTCTAACACTTTTTCATTCCACTGTATATTCACTAATATGAAATAAAGTCTACAACAAATTACCATAATTATCAAAGCAAAATCAGCAGCAATACAGAACACAGGGGATGTGCGAAAAATTTACCCGCTTGTGATGTTCTAAATTCCGCTGTTGGTGAATGCGCCTCAGTCGCTGTGACCGTGACAGGTTGACAATAAGGAAGTGCTGTGTTGCTTTTGTGGACAGTGATGGAGAAATGTGTGTGCGGCATTGGAATTGAGCACTACTGTTTACGTGTGCAGGTCGGAAAAAAAGTTTAAAAAGAGCTTTAGACTCTGTGCCTCCACTTACAAGACGTTACTTGCACGATATCAACTTCACACACTTTGCAGGTGACACAATCTGCATGAATTTAGCACTGAAATGAGGCACCTGTAAGCTACTTAGTTTTTTGGTCTGGTCACTACCGTTTATGTCAGCAGGGAACCGAATTTCGGTACTCATCCTTAGTCACTGGTGAGCTGGAGCCTATCCCAGCTGACTTGGGCGCCAGTCAATCACATCTAGATGAGCCTATTACTATTTTGAAGATGATCAAAGACATTTACACGGCAGCCCTTTAACTTACCTATAATTCGCCGGTTGAAATAATCTGGCAACATCCTTTCACAGACAGCCACTAAAAGCCAGAAGGCCTCCTCCTCTTTGGCGTAGAGCAGCAACACAGATGTGAGAATGTTCATGGCCTGAGCAGGAAATATGACACACTTCTTCACACTTCACTTCAAAATCTTATCAGTATGCATTTTTCCTCTACAAATAGGTGGCGGAGGCCGTGGAGAGACATTTGGGGGTATATTGCGAAAGCGTCTCAACAAAAGCAGGCTATGAGCTCATGATGCAGCTGAACAAAACCTAAACCTAAACCTAAACCAAACAGAATTAAACGGTACTGTGACGGTCGCTATCAACTTACTTTGTCATGTTCACATAAAATGGGGCGTTTGACGTCATATTATTCTACTTCCATGCAAAAATGAAGCGATCCTAGCCAGTGTATTTCACAAAAAGATGAGCAAGTAATTATAGACTATCATGAGGAGTTCAAAAAAATTATCATTGCCAAAAAGCAACACTGTCGCTGCCAATAGAGCGAGGGAGGACAACAACAGTCTTTTCAATTTTGAATGATGTCTGTATTGTTTTCATATTTTACTGATATCAATAATAGAATGTGTGTGTATGTGTTTTATTGAAAGCAAGGCTGAGAGTGCGCAGGCTATAAATGTTGTTTTTTACTGTGTCAGGGTGTACATGCAAATCTACTGTCTCTATACAATGACATTCAAGGCTTTTTTGACAGCTAGTGACTCATATTGCCCTTTACGTAAAACACTAATCTGTTGATTCATGGCCATATCAAAGTGAATTAATAAATTATACTCATTATCTGTGACAAATAAGTACGAGGTTGACTGATGAGTTGCATCAGTGTGCTCATGAGACATGCTGTACCTCGTGGCGACCACTAGTAAGCAGTGTTGACGTGTTTAGTGATGACTTTTCCTTTGTGACAATTTTTCCCTTTTTGTTAAAATAAAGAAGCGTGTTTTTGCAGTTGATTGATGCCTCAGAGTGCTTATTCCTTCAGCAAATAATGTTAATATAAAAAGACCAACAGGCTGAGTACTCATACAAGGGCTGCTAATGTGACATATACAGTACATCTGCTAACATCGGCCACATTAATATTCCATATTGCACTTTATTCATGACACTCGGCTCAAAAAGTGAGCATACCTAGCGTATTCCCTCGGCTAAAATCTAAGTCACTTATTTATGATTCATTTCATCAGGGACTGCTTGCGGATCAGCGCGATCTTAAAAAAGCCACTCCCGTCATAGTGCTGCTCAAATTATTGTTGCTGACAGGCCCACCGGCTTCTCAATAAATGGTGGCACCATCTCCAAATGAATTAAACAGTGAAACAGTGGCACTTTTATAGCTGGTTTTAAGCTGAAAGTCTGGACATAACTTGGTCAGGTCTTGGTTATGAGTTAAAGAGAGCTACCTTCGTTGAACAGGCAAGCCCGGCTTTACACAACACACCTCGCTAACCCACTAAATTCGCTTCGCAGAATACCCCCATTACCTGGCAGTAACCAATTTTAGGGTTTCTGTAGGCATATGCGGTGAGGACTCTGCGGAGAGCGGATATTCCAGTATCACTCTGAAAGGCAGGATGCTCAGGCAGAGAGCGATGCAGGTCTCTTTCGATCTCATCTGTCGCCAGCGTGCTTGTGCCCAGAGACTGTTCCACCAGCTCTGTGTAATAGCCGGGGTGAGTGGCCATGTCGTTTACAGCTCCTTATCCCCAGAGGTTAAAAAAAAAAAAAAAAAAGATTAATAATGTTGGGTATTTGCCTTATGCTTGTCACTGAAATGTGCTTGAGAGTAGGGCTGCACCATTTTTCACACACACAAACCACGTTCAGTGCCATGTGGTTTCATAAAAAAAAAAATTTAAATCACACTTTAAGTTATTATTATCATTATTATTAGACTCAGCATTGTTTTGTTCTGCTTTCATTCTTCATGGGGGGTCCCGTAAGGACAGCTCTTTTTTTTTTTTTAACAGAAATTAATACAAAGACAAATAATCCAGTAAGTTAAAAACATGGCATGCTCAATCACTCCACAATACAGTCATGCACATAATAACGGCCAGTCATTTCATTAATGAGATCACGTCTCCCGCAAGCTGATGAATGCTAGCCAGTACGCTTCAACATCAGAGCCAACTCGAGGCTCGCTGGTGGGTAGTGTCGGCCGTCATGCTAACTAAACTGCAGTGTGAGTCAGTGTGTAGAAATTTGATCACGTTAGTGTCACTCAACATTGCAATGTTGTTTAGATTTTTTCTGCAGCTCTACTTGAGAGGCATGTTTGATGTCGAAATACCTGAAAAAAGCATCCACAGCTCTCCTCTCAGGGCCTCTGGGACACCACGGACGATCAAGTCACGCGTCTTCCTGGTGAAAAACATACTTGTACCGCGTCCGTATTCCGAAAAATGGATGTTCCAAGACTGCTCCTTCATCTTTTCTTTAAGCTGTTCAACACAAGAATAAGCATATCAAAAGGAGGCATCTGAAGAATACTCGCTTTTAGAAATATACGATGGACAAATACGACTGTGACTTGACTATCAAACCTACAGGAAATCAGAATAATTTTTCAAAATCATGCTGCCAATATCAGTGAAATAACAACTTGCAGATTACATCAAAAAAGGACAGCTGTTTTATGACTGCGTCTAAATTGACCAAATTTCGAGACAGGCTAGGATGTGAGTGACAGGAAGAAAAGCTCTGACTCACTTGGAATACAATCATTTCGCACAAACTGTTGGTTTGCATGTATAAATCTTTAGACCCACAGGATATTCATCTCACTGTATATTCGGGTCAATATGGTAAATGAGCTAGCCTCCCTTTTGCAGCAATAACAACTGCAACCGAAAATACTACGGGTTGAGGTCATGAATCAAGTAAGATGAATACTTGTGATCAAAGGCTGCGGTTCCCAAACTTTTCACAGTCCTGTACCCCTTCAGACAATTGACCTGAAGCCACCTACCCCCTTTTTCCTGCACACTTCTTCATTTCTAAAATATCTTACTCTGAATTATTCCTCACCTGTTTAATATATGAAATAAATTATTATATACATTATTATATTTTCATTATTTAATAATGTATTACATTTATTCAATGTAATTTATGAATTGTAATAACATGAATTGTTCATATAACTCACACAGAACATTGAACAATTTCCTGTCTCCTTTCTTCTGCAGTGTACTTCCCACGCTGTGCAGGCGCTGTTCACACGATGAGATGTTCACGCACACTGTTGGGCTTTCAGAGGCCATTGTGGACATGCCGTTTTTAATTTTTATTCAAATACCGGTACTCCCTATGACAGTTTACCCCACTTCAGGAATCTAGGCCCACCCCCTGACTGATTAATAGGTATGTCTCAAAACTTGTTCATATATTTATTGGGCTGTCAGATGATTACAATTTTCAATCAGCATAATAACAGTTCACAAGGGAATTATAGTCATCCCTTGACACTTCACAGTTTGAATTTTGTGGTTTCACTCTATCAGGGTTTTTAAAATATATATTAATTAATAAATCATGCTGTTTCGTGGTTGAATACGGCCTATTAGTAGTCAAAAATATGCATATCGAAGCAAATTTTATGTTGTTTTTGCTTAAATTAAGCATTTTCAAACATGAAAATGGCCAAATGAACTAAAATACAAATATACGGCATTCAGAAGACGCAGTCAAAGACGGTGTGAAGTATATATAGTATTTTACAATGGTCACTAGGTGTCAGTAATGTTACAGTAATGTTCGATAAACACACACACGGCAGACTTGATTGCCGAAACAACAGGCTTTTATTGAAGGTTTGAATTACTGTATCTCACAACAGGCACAATAATCCCTAATAAAAACACAGGCGTCTGTTACGGCCATATCCCATGCCAACCTAAAGCTCAAATCTGAACACCCGACGTTAATTCTCGTCCGCCTGCCACGCAGCCCCCCTTGGGCACACATTTATAGCAAGAGCATGAGTCTTATGTCTTAAATGGCTTAATTTCTCTAATTGGGTAATAGGAGTGAAAAGGTGACTATAGGGGTGTTATTTCCTGTCTAGACGGCTGTATTCATGTTAAAAACCTTATTTTGAAGATCATAAACTGTTTTTCTATACTCTATAAAAATATTCTATTTATAAATAATGAATGCTACTTCACAAAAATTCATCATGGTCTGGCCTGGAATCAATTAACCACAATAATATATTATTAATTACTTTTATTATAATTACTGTATATGCAAAACAAAAATGATGGGTGCAGGGAGACTTATTCGTTATCATTTAGTCACGATTACTTAAATAAATTAGTTACCGCTGTTAACACATTATTTTTTACAGCCCTAATATTTCTACATGTTCTCAGTTTCACCCATGGCTTCCAGTCATTAGTCACATTCCTGGGTATGTCCTAAATGCTGGTGTGTATCATTTACCATTTTGGGGTCCAGGTTTTCAACATCTTGAGGGTGGAAAACAGTCATGAGAGCCTCAGTGCTCACTGCTTTGCTGCTGTCTTTCTGGCCCACCATGAGCGTCACATCCTCTGGGTTGTCCTCAAAATGGTTGATGAGCGACTGACACTCGCCCCGTATGACCTTGGTGAAGAGGAAGGATGTTAGAAAGAACCCCATGACTACGAGTCAAGACGTCTTACCTCAGCTGAAGCGGAGTGCTGAGGGCTGGCAATAATCCCACACCTGCTGCGGAGCGTGGTCGCCAGACGCTGGTAGTCCCGCACCTCAGTAAAACGCAGAGCTCTTTTCCCGCGCACACACACCGTTAAAGCGCGGCTGCTAGAATCAGGCTTCTCCACATTTACGACCTGGAAGATGTCACGGCGTGGGTCAGACAGGGAGTCATTTCATCAAATTCAGTATGGAAGAAGAAAATGTCAGTGTGGAATAAATCAATTGATGTAGTTTTATGTTTTACCTCCCGCATTGGAATGATGATGTGACATTGGCTACCATCCTGGCTGGCAAAACACAAGTAGTTCTCAGAGAGACAGATCTTGCCAAGTGTATTAAAATGGCTGAAAGGCACCCACAGGAAACTCTCGTGTACTTCTAACAGATTTTCCTCTTTGGGAAGCCTGAAAAATATCCGGAACTGCTCACTCTTTGCGTGAGCCTCTAGGCCTCTGCAGGAGAGCAAAAATTGTCATGAGCATCATCATGAACGCATCAGTAAGCAAATCTGCAGGCACATCTCAATGAAGCACCATATTTTTGACAGCTAATTTATTCCAGTAGATCAATTCAAAAAGTGAAACTCTAATATTCTATTGATATACTACACACAAAAGTGAAATATTCAAAGAATGTAATTCTTCATAATTTTGATGATTATAGTTTACAGCTAATAAAAAAACCCTAATTCAGTATCTGCTCAAATATGAAAAATGGTCAAAAAGTTGATTATTGTAACCTAATGGTTCACATGCTAATCAAAAAATAAATCGTACAAAGCCTTTAATTGGTCTCTTTGTCTTAATTTACCTCCTGAAACCAAATACATTTTGAACAATATTGTAATTTATTGAGATCCACTGTACATAGAGCCAGCTGGCCCCTTAGGCGGTATCATTTATTTATTTATTTTTGAAAAACCATGATAGAGTGAAGCCGCGAAATTCAAACGCAAAGCGGCAACAAATTGTATATTATGTATTTTATATAGCTTATTGCATAGTGTAAATGTAGCTTGTATATAGAGTTATTATGCGCAACTGTGTTGTTATTTTAACTGTTTGATGTTGATTGTTGTATTTATAATTTGTTATTAAAATTATTTATTCACTTATTTACAGGATTTTTATTTTGTGGCAAGGATATTTATATCGTTATTTGTTTGTAATTGAACCATGTAAACTGAATGACACAATATACAAATGAAAGACAATGGTAAAAACAATGCCATTCAAGTTTTTTGTATGCATAGGTTGTTTTTTTTGGTTTTTTAAACCTGTCCAGCCAATGGGGAAAATAGTATTGTTGATCTAGATGCCCTTACTAAACAGTAAGCGCATGTTAATCGGGGGATGCCACATAAATTCTTGCCTAGGGCGCAACACAGGGTAAGGCCGTCTCTGGCTGTACATTTACAGTACATATGCCACCCACACGCCTTTTGAAAATATGCTTCTTTAAACATTGAATTAATGTATTTTGTGCAAGACTAACAGAAGGCTTGTCAGCTGGGTGTGATTGACCTACTTAAAAACTTATAGGCGGCCACATTGTGGTTGAGTGAGCTGAACTCTGTTTAATCAGCGTCAGCAGTATGCGGCTGCTACCACAACAACCTTAACACAACTACCATAAATCATAGCTTGTGTACAATTAGACTATTTACAAAGTCAGTTCAGACACAGACATTTCTGCAGCTGCAAGTCCCCACTATCAGAGTGATGCTCTGATAGTGGGATTGGAATTGTCTTTTTTTTTTTAATGCGGGCTATTGTTTGAACACTACTTTGAACACATGTTCACAGCGACGTTGCTTTTTGTTCCTTCGATGTCCAGGTTAGTTTTACCCTGCTGATGATGTGTTTTTGCAATAGAAATCCTTCCTTAATCCTTGCATACTGGGAATAAGTGGGTCGGCGTAAAGTGTAGGTGTTCCTACTGGACATGTGGGCAGTGTTTCTGGTATTATGATGGAAGTTAGTTGTGATATGACTCAACCGCTCTCGTGGATGAATGCTTTTAAAGACGAGCATGTTGCTGGAGCTACGTCTTGTATGGTGCAAAAGTTATCATAAAACAACAGCCCTCTACATTTAGACTAGCTATACTACTAACAATAATGGCTGCCAAACAAAATCTCACAATAATTCAATAAAACGGTACCTCTTGGTAATTTGCAGGGGGTCAGAGAGTGCTATCTCTTTCTCAAAGGCCTCTTTGTCAAACAGGCGCTTGATGGAATAGTCAGCTAGCTGCTCCATGATGACAAATGTTTCATTAAGGTGCAGCAGCATGGAGAAGTAATGATCCTCCCCATGAGCCACCACATGGATGCTCTCCGTCAGGATGACATTGGATGTTTTCTCCAACCTCCAGATTTCGTCCCAGGAGATGACCAGTTTCACTAAAGATAAAGTGTAAGCCATAAATGTCTGCTTCAAATGCCATTATTACATCAACAGTAACATCAGCATCTACTGCTCTGTTCTAAATGAAGGGTAACAGTGAGTATGGAAATAAAAATCAGAGCCTGTGCTCACCCTCAGCTCCCAGCAGATAGGAATAGAAGCAGAGGAAGTTGGTGCTGAGGTACAACCAACCCTGGCAGGGCACTTTGCCTTTCCAGTAGCTGCACGAGTAATATGTAACCAGCTTTTCCTCCGCTGGCAGCGCAAACCAATTCTCAAACCTCAAGTACGCTTCTCTGAACTTCTCGGGATCATCCTCCAGCACGTGGGAAGTCTTCCCTTCTTCAGCAATCAGACCCTGAAAATACAACATACAATTGAACCTTGGTAAGCGTCATTAATCAGTTCCAAAAGGGCTGACTTAAACCAAAACAGATGTTAACCGAATACATTTTTTCCATAAGAAATCATGTAAATCCAATTGATCCGTTCCAGGAAGCCAAAACTGTTAACACAAAACACATTTTTATAATTTTACAATTATAGGTTTACATGCAGAAAACAATCACAAATGCATATAAAAACATGTAAATGATGAATGAAAGGGATAAATGAACATTTAGGGTTACTTTTACCTTCATTGGAGACGTGATTCTTGAAGTGATTGTTCCCAAACACACAAAGTGGTAGCGAGATCAACATCTTCAACACCACCTTCCTGTTTGGCCATGAGTTATTTATTTAATTAAATAGTGTTTCTCATCTCAGTAACCCAAAATGTAAGCAAACAAAGTTGCAAGTGCAGGTATTTTCATGAAGGTAAGAAATAATACTGAATTCAATAAATAACTCATGACAAAACAGGAAGATGGAAGGTGATGATCTTGCTGCCACATCATGTCTTTGGGAACAATCGCGTCTTCAACGAAGGTAAAAGCAACCTTAAATGTTTGTTTATCCCTTTCAGTCGTCATTTATATGCATTTGGAATTGTTTTATGCATGTAAAACTATAACTATAAAACCATAAAAACTTGTTTTTCTTAAAATTTTGGGAGTCAACCGTTGACAACATGGGCGACGTTGCTGAATTCTGGTTCTGGTTGCTATTTTGTTAGTAAGCTATGGTAACAAAAACGTTTGTGATAAAAATACATGAACACATTTAGACTCACGCAGTGTATAAATAACACAACAAGACGCACGCCATATTGTACGCTAACCAAATAAATGTAGGCAAAGCGAGGCAAAATTTTGAGGTAAATTTAAAAAAAAAAAGTTAACCAAAAAACACACTCACCGGGGCGGACGTTAACCAATGTTCCACTGCATTAGGGTCAGTTTCAATATCAGTTTAATAAAAAAAATGCAACAAAAAATGATATCCTTATGTGTGTGTGTGTGTGTGTGTGTGGAATAGAATGTTTAATTGAACACGATTGTTCACAATGGGCATTTTGTCTTGACGTTTTCGTACTCTGATCTTCCCCTGTACGAAGCTGGTGATGTCCTCGCTTGAGTCAAAGACAGAGAGCGTCCGCATGATGTTCTGCTGCAGCCAATCCCAGTGCTGAACAATCTCCTCCTTGGTGACACCTGATACAACATCGAGGAAGGGAAATGACAATCACAAAACATTATTTTACACAGATTTTTGCTATTGTTACATAGTAGCAAGAATGGAATGATATTATATGTGCGTACCACATGCTATGGACCAATACACTTGTGAGTCGGGTGTGTGGTGCAGTATGCGGAAAGGAGCCACTTTGGATGTGGAGTCCAGCACCGTGTCCAGAGTTCCCACAAGGAGACCTGCAACATAGAGTGCAGTGATATTTTTAACCAACACTGTGTGACCTTCATGCCTGCGTCAGCATTACATGGAATGTTCAGGCAAAGATAATGGCTACAGTAGATCCCCGCTTTTCGCAGGTGTTGCGTTCCACGCCTACCAGCGAATGGCGAAAATACATGAGTAGTTGATAGGCCCATAAAAATGTCACGACCCACTCCAAAGGGGCCTAGTGGTTAGCAAGTTGTCCTCACAGGCAGGAGATTGTGTGTTCGCATCTCTGTTGGAACATCTCTGTGCAGAGTTTGCATGTTCTCCAAGTGTGTGTGGGGTCCCACCAGGTAGTCCAGCCTAAGTTAATTGGAGACTCCAAATTGTTCATCAGTGTGAATGTGAGTGTGAATGGTTGTTTGTCTACACGTGCCCTGCGATTGGCTGGCGACCTCGACTCTCACCCGGAGACAGCATTAAGCGGTACAGAAAATACATGGATGGGCTCACTCCAACCCCTCCAAACCCCGCTAGCTTGATGTTGACGTTCTCCTCCGATTTTGGATCAAATTTGCAAGTGATTGTTGCAATTATTATATGAGATTCATTTCCAGACCTCCCCTCTTCTTGCTTCAATTGCCATTGAAGCAGGAGTCGCAGCACAAACCAAGCCCTCACTATGCTTCACACACTTACTAAATGTATTTAAAGTATAAAATGTATACACACTCACCACTAATGAGTGCTAATGGAAGATGATCGATGAAAAGACGGAATCGGAGTCATGGTGTAGCCTTCAACCTGGTCGCTAGGCTAGCACAAATGACGCCTAGTGATCAATGTTGAATATTACATTCACAATTTCAATGCATCTTCTTAATGCCTTATATTTGTATATTAGTTCATTGTCAATTTTTATGGTTGAAAACTCTTAGGCATTTGGTTAAATATGCGTGTTTTTCGACTAATAGGCCATAATCCAACACAAAACGCATGATTTATTAATTATTATATGTTTGAGAAACAGTGATAGAGTGAAGCTGCAAAATTCGAAACTCAATGTGGCAAGTGCAACTGTATAAGTTTCACTTTTGCGTCTCACACCAACTAGGACGTTCAAGGACCGCCGAACAAAGTGCAAAATCTCAATGCTTGTTTAACAGTAAAGCATGAACACATAAACAAGTACAAATTTTGTGCTTTTTTAACAGTAGCACATGTATGCTGTATATTTTACCTGTATTATCACATACTTATTACTGACTTAGGGTGAATGAGACGTGTTTTCTGTTAAAAAAAAAAAAAAGTCAAATTAAAAAAGAAAAAAAGCTTCCACTAAATTGCGGGACCGTATAAACTGTACTTAAAATTGCAGCTGTATTCTCCTTGGATGCACAGGTTTTAACCTTCCTACATGAGGACAAAAGGTGATGCTGACCAGAGATGGCCTGCATATGACCTTCAAATAAATCTTTAATATGGGTGCCAGATTGTGTCTCTAAACACGTGCTGACAGAGCGGAATGTGATTCTGAGCTCTATGTCAACGCTACGCAACTAAAACGAACCACATTTGGGGCTCAGGCTTCTTTCTCACATGCACGCCACACTAGCATGTAAATGCGCTGGACTTGCTGCTATAGTTGGCTTCTCCGTATGTTCTCTTAACAATTGAGTGATTAACGTATCACACGACATAATATAGCATCATGATCTCCTCTAGAGGCAACAATAGCCATTTCACTGAGACTTCACGGAGACTTCAACACCTGAAAGACGCTTCAGACATCAAAAGGCTCTCTTGCTGGAGAGGGCTTCAGCTGCATCACGTCACGCAACCGTCACTGTTAGATGAAGTAGTGGTTAACCTCCACCATCATTAAGGCAGGCACACAGGATTCACTTGTCCTCGTGGAGAACACTTTCCATTACCATTCATTATCTGTTCTTTATTTGACACTCAAAGAGCCCCAGATGTTATAAATTCGCAGACACAGCATTGGCATCTCATTGTCCTGAGTCTCAACTAAGGAATATGTACATTTAATTCAAATGATGACTGATTAATATTGTCAATTTGTGTGTGGTGATTTCAAAGTACCATGCTGTCTTTATTCTTGGGACGCTCCGATCAATCGGCCACCGATCAACATTGGCCGATTTCTGTAAAAAAAAGCGTGATCAGCGAATGTCGATAAACGCCTTTCAAAGCCGATCACAAAAAAACGATCGGCGGGCGGAGGCAAATCCTACATTTCTGCTGTGTCACGTAGGGTTGCCAACAAAATGACGCGTCTCGTATTGAGCTTGACACAGGCTACGCCAATCGATGGCAGCGCGTTTGAACACTTCCTTACCAAACTTATATCCGTTCAACTAATCTTGCATCTTTCTTTACATGCTTTGCCTAGCTGTCACTGGCTGTACTTTACTTTGGCGGCAGCTTAGCTAGCTAGCTATCTAGCTACAGAGCAAATAGCACAAAGCAAATGACAAAGCACAAATAGCATAGAGACCACATTGTTTGAGTGGAGATCTGCTTGGAAAATAAAGAAGTGTACAATTTAAATGATGCCAGTCATAAATAAAACACAAATAGTTGACAGCTGTAATAGTGATGAAGGTTGGAGCCCCCTGCAACCTGGACACTCAATTTATTCTTTAAGTTGAGCAGGACAGATTTATATTTTATAAAAGATATGTAATTGATTCTGTTAATTTCGTTATCTTGAGCTAGTACAAAAATAGTTTCACACAAATAAAGGCAAAAAAACAGGCAATCCTCTGGCCAATAGCACTCATCATAAATGCATTGAAAAATGTACAGTTAATCCATGTCACCCGTATCGGTATCGGCTGATCTCACTCATGGAAGATCGGTATTGGATTCGGCAGCATAAAACCCAGATCGGAGCATTCCTGCTTTATTCGTGTACATCAATCTACTCGACAATGTTGAATGCCTATATGGCAGCATGGAAAATTTACCTCCCATCTCCCTTGTGTTTCCACACCTACCGGTACGTAGAATATTATCTACACTTGTTATGTCCCTTGGGTGATATTTTGCATACTTTACAGAAAGTGTTTGCTCAACAAAGAAAGTGAAAGTGAAGATGTCTGAGCAGATTCACATTTTTGCAGCAATGTTGGTGGTCTGAGAATTTACTGGACATACTTTTCAATGTTTCCACTATTAGAAAACATGCATTATCACTAGTTTTGGGGGATTTCTTCTTGAAAGAGTAGTCATTTATGCATTTTTTATGGTTAACCTGGTCAGGGTCAGGGTCACATGTGAGCTGGAGCCTTTCCCAGCTGACTTTGGGCAAGAGGCGTGGCAGACGCTGGACTGGTCAAACTAGACGTGCAAACTCCACACAGAGATATCTGCGCTGAGATTCAAACCCACAGAACCACCTGTCTGAGAGGCCGATGTGCTATTCACATAATCATAATAATATACTATATAATAATAGCAATGTCTGCTTTTACCTTATAGATAACACTACTGTAACTAAGTACATTTATATCTAGTGGAGGATCGATAAAGTCTTATCTCATCTGAAAAATGTCAAAAACTATCAATAATTTTGTATAAGCGGTTAATTCAACCACAACCATTAGTTGCACTTGACTGTGAAAAAGATTTAGTACTTGAAAGGGATTATATTTTTCATAGGAGGTCCCAGATGGAAAGTTGATGGGGGACTTCCTCAACAGGACCGAACAGACAAAACAACCACAAAACCGAACATAAGCTCACCCTTTCGAGTACGATAATGCTCTAAAAACAGAGATGGTCTAAAACCAAAACACACAAATGCCATAAAACACACCAGGAAAATGCTGCAATCACACAATAAACGCTGCAATATGAAAAACAGATGCAAAAAAAAAAAAAATGCTGCAAACCCCAAAACAAGTGCATAAAAGAAATGCTGCAAGTTCATGGAAGAAAACAGAAGTTAGCAGGGGAGCCAGTCTTACGCTACACTTAGATTAGCTGTGTAAATTGGTTGCTCTATAATATTGTGACCATTTTTCACAAGTGTTTAACAAAGACAAACAAAAATGAACCTTTTCATTCGGTTTCTTCAAAAGGCAGCCAAGTTCCTTCTGGGCATCCAGTTTATGTCTCAACAGACAGACATCCCTCAGGTCTGGCTCCCCTGATAGCCTGGCTAACTTCTGTTTTAGTCCGTGAACTTGCAGCATGTCTCTCATGGAGTTGTTTTGGAGTTTCTGTATGTCTTTAGCATTTGCAGCATTTTTCTTTTGCATTTGTTTTTAATCTTACATCGTTTATGTGATTGTGACATTTTTAATTTGCAGCATTTTCCCCATTGCATTGGTTTTATGGTGATTTTATGGTGAATTTTTGGTTTTTTATCATTTCTGTCCCATCTCAGTCACCATACTTGAGAGAGCTACATTTGTTTATTGTGCAGCCCTAGTGCTTTACATACATTCAGATATTAGTTTTGTTGTAAATTATATATTTCGTCTCTGGTACATGCAGCTATACAGCTACTGTAATAATGGGAAGCTAATATGCAGGCTAACCTGGAGCATATAGTAGCTGCAGACACACAAACAATGCAAACATATGCTGTACTTTGTTCTATGTGACCCTCATGTCTATGCTATGTATGCTATGGCAAACATTAAAGATCAAATGGGTATTTTACAAAATACTTGTCAACAACAGAATCCAGCTGTTCACTATTTGTTTAAAACCTGTTGCAGTATATGTGTAGCATGCTATACAGCAGCACACGGTCGTTTCGTGTCAGGTAAATGCGCAAGACAAGCCGATGACTGTCCATTTATTATCCTGAAAACAACTTACTAGCTTCAAAACATAACACCTAAGCATGGAAAGGGGTGTAAACATACCCGCTAACGTTACCTGTCAAGCCGCCTCCACCCTCACCGTACCCTCGCCTCCTCTGAAGCACAAAATACTCATGATCCTTCTCGGTCACCCACAGTTTAAAGGCGTTTTTCAGCAGTATCTCTTCGGGTTTGAGCCACATGTTTTAAATGCTGTCCACGGCTTCTCTACCAAATCCTCCTGTCATGCCACGGTTACCCCCAGCGCAGCACACACCAAACCCGTGAATAATTTGTTTGCGTCCGGGTGCTTCGCTTCACACGTCGACAAAAAACATCGCCTGGAGCAAAGCATTGTGGGATTGTAGTTTTTATAGTCGGACGCCGCCATGACAGCCAACGTAACAGACGTGACAAATTAATACAGTACAGTAGAGATGGGCGATACTGTACATTTTGGTATCCATCCGATACCAAGTACAGTAGAGAACTAGTATTGAGACAGATACGGATACCGACACTTTTTTACTTAAAAATTGAATGACTTTTATGATTGTCTTTATTTGTTGATTATGATCATTATAATAACACAATAAGGGCAAACAAACAAAAACACAATTTTTTGATCAACAAACGTATTTGTGAACAATTTAATAATTTCTAAATATAACAATATAAAACAATGTAACAATATCAACAAAAATTAGAAGATGATTCCCTTACTCAATTTTTTTTTACATACAATTTTCCGAGTCATTGCCGCCATAGGCCTGCTGTTAAGTACAGCAGCACCTCAACAAATCTGAATATCATGCAAAAGTTACTGGATTTAATTTGCAGTTAAATCAATTCAGACTAAATGACCAATTAAAAGTAGTTTTGCAATTAATTTGCTGATTAGATTGAAAACAATAGTTTGCAATAATTAACTTTTTGACCATTTTACACATTTTTTGAGATAATGAATGTGGGACTTTTATTAGCTGTAAGCTATAATCATCAAAATTCTTAAGAAATTAGGATATACATTTTTGAAATATTGTATAGTCTCTCTAGTGAATCTATAATACAATATAGAATATAAGAGTTTATAATAAGCAATATGTAACAGTATTAACAATGTAACACTATCAACAGCACAGCAAAAAAAAAACAACAACAACACAAGATTTGTGAAAATGAACACTGAAAAATATTGAGCAAAGATGACTGATGACATTCGTGGTATCTGTGAAAAAGGGATTATTTTTCAGTCTCTGGTGGTAAAATACTTGCTTCCTGTCTTACAGGAAACGAGTTTGCCAACAAGTATCTGGCTGTTGGGAAACTGCGGCAACCTTTTAAATGGAGTGTAGGCTAAGTGCATTTGTGACTTGGCTTGCAACATATCCAACTTTACTTTATTTTTAGCTTTTAGTTCTTAGTTTCAGTTACATGCTGAATGCAACATGGAAATTTAACATTAACGCACTATACAATAAATAAATAAATATAGGAATAATTAACCAATTTCGCAAGATATTTTATTTGAGCCATTTCATTAACAGAGCCACAACATTATTTTGAAATGAAACAAGAATAGTTATCAGTACAACCGCTGAAGTGAGGTTTATTTGTCGCATTAATGACGTAATCACTGTCCGACTCTGGCAACCGAACAAGCGGGGAATTTGAAAGGAAATATAGATTTTTTTTTAATTTTACGAAAGTGCGGAAAAATTCGACGCCCTGCGAGTACGGTCAGACAAAAATATTGGTTACTGGCAGAAATAACGTTAGGATACAGTTGTATTGTTAGACACAGTCAATACTGTTCAATTAGTGACGCAACACCTGTGTTGTTTGGAACGTTAGCCACTGGCTACTTTCCTCGTCAGTGGAATACGTTTGTGAACTGACCAAAAAGGGGTTACTAATGTTTTATTTGGTAATTGTATGTATTTTGTTAGTTATGAATGAGTCTCCATTAATGAGTGGCTTTCACGTCAGCATTGTTACGCATTGTCACGGCGTATAGTTAGCCGACGAGCTAACTTGCGCTAGCTTGGTCGCAGCCACCATAGACCGTTAACTACAACGCAACTTGTTGGGATTAACTGTCCGTGATGGATGGTTCCTCGTCTACTTCGACTGGTCATCCTCGTCCATCGTTCCTGAAGAGGACATTGGAGCAGTTATCTTCCAGGCAATATCTGAAACTACCGCAGCAGGAAGAGGGGGCGGAAAGTGTAGCTGTCATTGCAGTTCAGCGCTACTTGCGCGAGCAAAGTGAAGAACAGTCGTGTGAGAAGTACAGCTACGACGTAACCATCACTGACGGAGTGTGGAGGGCCAAATGCTTTCTACACCCAAGTTTAAATCACTTGGTGCACATCAACACCCTCAGAACAGGCACGGACATCATCATCACGCAGTGCTCGTTAGTGTACAACGAGCGGAGAGTGGGCCATGGCTACATTAGCATTGAGAAGTTGAGGTGTGGTACAAGGAGGTCTGCCGTCTTGTCTAATATGGCTAATATTCGGGATGTAAGCGCTCTGCCCATGCTGGTCAAACACAGCATGGAACCGAGCACCTTGCTCCAAAGCGACATGCCTCTCCAGGTGAGTCGCAAGCATTACCTGCCTCTGTGGAACAATGATGATCCAGTGGGGGACATGTGGACCTTGGTGCCCACCTCACGTGCTCCGGTGTTAGATGGTGAGATGCTTTGGTCACTGTCATGCAGCACCCACACCTGTATGTTACACTACTCACAAAAAGTTGGGATATTTGGGCAAAGGGTAAAGGTTATAGTGCGTTTTAGGAACCCGAATATCAAACTTTTTGTGAGAAGTAAATATGTTCATGACCTTTAGCGTCTTCCTGTCAACAGTGTCCAAGATCTCTCTCCTTCATAGCCTGGAGTCATCTTTCAGAGGCTCATCTAAGACACTCCCTCTCCTTGTAAGGATAATGCAGAAATCCCGATTGAGGTATTACGGCAAGATGGGGACCAAGATAGAGTTCCCCTACCAGGTAAATTTTAAGCCCGCCAAGATGTCACCTCCAATGTAGTCCACTTGGCCTTCATCTCAATTTGTTTTCTCTCAGGCATACTTTGAAGTCGCTGACCAAAGTGGCACCATGTCTCTCGTGCTTTGGAATGAACTCTGTCCACAGTTTTACCTAGCACTCAAGGTTGGAACAGTGATGTACCTCCAAAATTACTCTCTGAAGCAGAGTTATTCCAACCGCTCACACCCACAAATGGACCATTATGGAATGAAGAAATTTACTGCAGTTGGTATGTTTGTCTCACACTGACTTTTTGCCAAGTTTTGCCAAAGCAAAATAGAGAGGGACCAAATGCCGTATAAGGCAGTAGAACAATGTGATAAAAAAAAAAAATAATAATAATGCTGATAATTAATAATGGACATAATAAGACTAAGATTTCTGTCAATTGTGTACAATTGATTGGCGGTTAATTGCCTGCTTAAGCAATTGAGGCACAATGGAGTGAACTTCTTGGCTGCTACCAGTAGAGGCAGTGTTGATTCAGTCTCTACTGTTTTGAGACGTGAAGAACAACATGATGTCACCTACTGTACATCTAGCAGGCCTCCGCTCTAACACAACTGCTCTGTTCAGTATGACACTGGCATGGAAAAAGGACTTGAGAAAAATAGATTCTTTCATCGACTACATGAAGAGTTAGTTTAGCTGCACTAGCCAATTAAAGGGATAGTTCAGATTTTTTGACATGAAGTTGTATGACATCCCCCATCAGCAGTGTAGTCCATCAACATTGACTTACCCCGCACTTGGTCCCGTGAGCGGAGTTCTGGTCAGATTTCGGTGATGAGAAAAGTAGTTCCAGTTAGTTGCTTGGGTTACTTAAGTAAAGAGTTTGGCTTCTCAAAACAATATGCATTCAAAGGAGTAATAATACATTTGCATCACAAAAATGCCTCCTTGAAAAAAGTCAGACCTCACACTCGCGCGGTGTTACTTTCTTCCTTTTGTTGTGTCACTGCACGCGGCCGCCTGTCCGTTCTTGTGCATGTGGTGAAGATTGTGTCATTACGGCAGCGACACAGCCATCTAGTTTATGTATGTGTTCTACAGCGGAGGAACATGCGAGCGTAGCAGCCATCTTTACCACATACACATTCACAACACTCATTCTTCACACTCCTACTGTCTGGCAGACTCGACAGAAATTTGAAGTCCAGGACCACAAGGCTGGCAAACAGTTTTTACCCACAGGCCATCAGGCTTCTCAATGAGTCACTCACACATGTCACACGCAACACACGCACACATCCACCATTTTTTTTGTTGCTTTTAATTGTGTATTGTTGTTTTTATTGTTATTGTCTCTTCTGTTCTTATTAATTTCCTTGTGTTTTTAGGGAGAATGAACAGAATAAGAATTTCATTGCGTAGTATAACTACCTGTTTTGCTGTGCATATGACAATAAAACTCTTGAATCTTGAAAACTCATGAATACACAAGAATGGACAGGTGACAACGTGCAGCGATATATCGGAAGAGAGAAAGTGACACAGCGCGATTGTGAGGTCTGCTTTTTTTTGAGGAGGCATTTTTGTGACGCAAATGTATTACTCTTTTGAGCGCATATTGTTTTGATAAGCCAAACTCTTTCCTTACAAGACTCGAGCAACTAACCGGAACTACGTTTCTCATCACTAAAATGTGACCAGAGCTCTGCTCACGGGACCAAGTGCGGGGTAAGTCACTGCTGATGTCCATGTAAACAAAAATCCAAACTATCCCTTTAAGTCGGTCAGTATCTCTGCATAACAGCACTTCAAATGTGTTTACATTTACTGGACATCAGACTATGTCCATGTTGATGTGCTCACAGGTCTCAACAAGAACTAGTAAAATGTAGGAACTTTATTTAATATAGTGCATCTAAAATGAATGCATATTTTTGTATTTGTTTAAAGCGCATCCCTAATAATAAAGTGTCATTAAATATAATGAAAGAAAAGTACATTTAATTGGGCTTTTTATTTTTCTGGTTTTAGTAGTATTACCAGTAGTAGTATAATGATAATAAAGTCATGTAATGTACTACAATCACTTTTTAACTACTTTACGGAGTGCTATGGAAAGAATTAACGTTGGTTTGGTTTGGTTTGGTTTGGTTTAGTTTATTTGAACATGAAGGTTACAATGGAATACATCTCGTGAATCATTCTTTGACAGTTCCACATGTCCAAAAGGAGTAGGAAGAAGCAAAGCTTATTTAATCCTACCCCCCATCCATTCTACATCTAGTACAGTACATGTAGTTCACTTCCTGGATTCCATGTCATGTTTTCAGTGATAGTCAGGATAACACATAATAGATAACGGTGAGATAACCCTCCCCCCAAAAAAGAGAGAACATTCATAATAATGATAATAATGATGACAATACTAAATAAATAAATAAATAAGAACAAAGCTTTTTTTTTTTTCCTTTCCTTTTTTTTTTTAACACAACAAAGAAAATTATATAAAAAAATAAATAAATAAATAAAAATAAATAAATAAAAATAAAATTTAATTAAATAAATTAAAATAAAATAAAATAAAATAAAATAAAATAAAATAAAATAGAAAATAAAAAAATAAATAAAATGAAATAACAAACCTGACAGAACAATCAGGACTCTTCTGCCTTGTATTTAGCAAACATCAACTGCTTGTATTGTTTTTTGAATTTGCTCATCTCGGTACATTGTTTGAGTTCTTTACTCAATCCGTTCCATAATTTAATTCCACACACGGAAATGCTGTGGGTTTTCAGCGTTGTTCTCGCATATAAATGTTTTAGGTTTAATTTTCCTCTAAGATCATATTTCTCCTCTCTGATTGAGACTAGAAGTCATACAAATGCTGTAAGTCTTACTTTTTTCTTCAGAAATCTGCCTGAACCCTCGCAATCCAGCTTCAGTCATCACCATAGTGCCACCTAAGGAAGTTCAGCCTCAGTGGTCATTGCCTGATTTGTCCTATCGCTTCACCAAAAGGTAATGTAACGTGTAATTTAACTAATCATCTGGCTATCTATACTTGAGACAAATTTGCATAATTGGCCATTTAATTTTTATGGCTTCCTCCTCCCCCTGGAAGAGTTCCACCATCATGTGTTTATGAGGGCTAACAGATAGTGTTGAGTGAAACTGGTGTTTGGAATATTGATAACTCTGGGGTTCCGGTCAGAGAACACAAAGTCATCGGATGGACTGATCAGTTTTAATTGTGTGCTCTGAAGCATACACACGGTGCATTACTTTAGTTAGATAAACTCAATGTCTTTGTCATATAATGTGATATAAAGTGAATAAAGCAAATAAACTTGCATATACAGTGAACCTCGGTTAGCGTGTTTTTTTTTTTTATTAACATAAAAAAACTTACACCACAATTTTGGCAATATGTCGCATGTCTTGTTTTCTTAATACTTATATTATTTTTATCAGAAACCCTTCCTTGTTAGCATCCTATTAGCTAGTGAACAAAATGGCAACTGGACCCAGTTACGTCACCCGTCTATGATGTCATCAACTGTTAACACAAAACAAATTTTTATATTTTTATAGTTATAGTTTTACATGCATAAAACAATTCTAAATGCATATGAATGATGAATGAAAGGGCTATAAACTGTTCCCAAAGACACTGTGGCACAGAGTCATCTCACATTTTGTCATGAGTTATTTCTTGAATTCAATAGTTTTTCTCACCCTCTTCATCAAAAAATCCCACTTGGAACTTTGTTTGGCATCCATTTTGAGTTACCCTATTGAGGCGAGAAACTATTGAATTTAAGAAACAACTCATGTCAACACAGGAAGGTGGTGGTGGTTGGTCTCGCTGCCACATCGTGTCTTTCAAGAATCACGTCTTCAAGGAGGGTAAAAGTAACCTTAAATGTTAGCTTATCTAAATTTCTTGGAATCATAGAAGATGAAAAAATGAGCTGGAAATCTCACATCAAAAATATACAACATAAAGTGGTGAGAAATACTTCAATATTGAATAAAGCAAAATGTTGTTGATCAAAAATCACTCCACACTCTTTACTGCTCTATGGTATTACCATATCTAACTTTTTGTGGGGAGATATGGGGTAATAACTATAAAAGCAATCTTCACTCGCTAAATGTACTGCTAAAAAGATCAGTGAGGATAATCCATATTGCTGCGTATAGAGAACATACAAATCCCTTATTTTTAAAATCACAAATATAAAAATTCGCTGATTTAGTAAATTTTCAAACAACTAAAATAAAATAACCTATTAGCCAAAAATGTCATACAATACTTAGGAGAGGAGAAATATGATCTTAGGGAAAAACTAAACTTTAAACATGAGAATATGCGAGAACAACACGAAAAACCCACAGCATTTCAGTATGTGGAATCAAATTATGGAACGGATTGAGTAAGAAACTCCAACAAATTGGCAGCCACGTTTCCATCAGTCTGCCACAGGGAAGCTGATGCTACAGATATAGATTACCACCACCAGTGTGTAATTGAGGAGTGAATGAATAATGGGTTCATTTCACTCTGAATCATTATTATTATTACCATTTGCTAATTTGTTTAGCAGTCATATGCCATTTACTAAATAAACAGCTGTCATTCAGACTAATGACATCAGAACATCAATAAAACATCACACGCAGACATTAATGCTTCAAATATATCTATTAAAGCGTTAGAAAACTCACATCGGCAATGACTTCTGCACCAATAGATTATAGAAAGTGGTTGAGAGAATAGTATTATCGATTGCAACACACACAAATCGGGAGGGAAAGTGAGTAGAGCTGCAGCAATCAATCCATGATTAATTGATTCACAGACATCAGCTTTGACTTTGGAAAACAGTGATTGACATTTTTACCTCTTTTCTTTGAGGACCAAACCACTAACTGTTTGTGTTTGGTTCATATTGATTTAGTCCGTCTAGGGCAGTGGTCGGCAATATTTAGCACCAAAAGAGTCATTTTGCTTCCTATTTCCAGTAAAGAAAAATAGTCCGGAGCCACAAAACATGACACAGCTTATGCACAAATTGTACCTGTTCCAACAGAATTCAACTAACAAAGAGATGCAGAGGGCATGTGTAGGCCTACTGTGACATAAGCACTGAACTATGTAGGCTTTTTTTTAGTCATTCTCGTATTTGTGTAAAACTAAAAGATGTAGCCAACTTTAGCATAAAAAAAGCACATCATAGTTCACATCTGCATATCGGTGCTGTCTGCTCAATATAGTTTACATCACTTATCACAAGCAATTACATATGCTTGCTCTGAATCAATTTTCCACCTGTTGATGTTTGTTGCCATTGCTCTTGACTGTCTTTGCAGAGAGAGGCATTTCTTTGATTTTCTGAATCATTTCCTGTGTGTGTTTTTTTTTTTAAGCGGAGAATAGATCCTGTGATATTTTTATGAACGATTCTTGTATTCATGTGTTTTCTATCTGTGAATGGCTTCCCCCTCTTTACACACTCATGTGTAGTCACAACGCTAGCAGCTGTAGTTGAGTTTGGAGCATTCATCCACTTGTTGAAAGTATGTTTGCTCTGCTCAACCTTTTGTAGTAGTTCCAAAATCACTCCCTCACGCCCATCAGCAGTTGAATACGTTTCAGAAAAAGCAGAGTGCCTGTTTTAAAAATGTCTTACTGTTAAATTTTCTGTTTGCTAATTCCATTCAGAATGTCCATTCAGAATCAAACTTTTTTATTTTCTTCCGATATTTTTCTTTGTAGGGACATATTCATTGTTATGGATAGCTTACGGCGGGAGAAACACGTCTTTTTCGTGTCTCACTGACTGAACACACTGGTCCCCCTCCCCTCCCCTTCTCTTGCTCATCCAATCAGCAGTCAAGGTGGCTGTAAAGCCCTGGTCTTGGGCCTAACCGATTACTCGATTAATTGAAACAACAAGCTTCAGATTTCTCGGCTAAGAAAATAATAGTTACTTGCAGCCCTGGAAGTGACACTTTCAAATTCCATCCATCCATCCATTTTCTATACCGCTTCTCCTCATTAGGATTGCGAGGGCATGTTGGAGCCTGTCCCAGCTGACTTCGGGCGAGAGGCGGGGTACACCCTGGATTGGTCGCCAGTCAATCGCAGGGCACATATAGACAAACGACCATTCACACTCACATTCATACCTATGGACAATTTAGAGTCGCCAATTAACCTAACATGCATGTTTTTGGAATGTGGGAGGAAACCGGAGTACTCGGAGAACACTTTCAAATTAAAGGTTTCAAAATAAGAGTCATATAAACACGGACAATTCTTAATGGGTAGCGCCGAATCCATCTGTGGAGGTCAAAATTAATGAATGGGAAACACTGTACAGGCAATTATTTTGTTTGTGCAAATGCACAATTATTTTTAATTTATAGACAGCATTTGTGTTGTGATCCGTGAGTGATTCCACATTTTTCACTTTGTCAGATCGGAGCTTGGAAAGTTTGCCAACAACTCAGCATGTGACATCATCGGTTTGGTTACCTTTGTAGGTCGTGTTGAAAGGATAAAGAGTAAAGGCAACAATGGTGAGACTTAAGAAACATGCCAAATATTCTTCACATGTGAATGAGTATTCTTGTGTGAATGATCCTGTCCATCCTTGTTGTCTGTCCAGAAAAGTACTGGACGTTCCGCTGGGTTCATGCGGTGGATGGAACATCGGAGCAGCCTTTTATCCTGGAGATTTTTTCCTCTTCTCAACCTGAAATGTTTGTAAATATCAGTCCAAGTAAGACTACTCATGTGATGCCACTGCTGACGTGTTCTTCAACAAATGTGAATTACATCCTCTCTTTCCCCAAGTGACCTACCTGGTGTGCACTCAGATGCGAGTGTGTCAGGCAGCGGGCTCGTCGCTTTACCTCACCAGTAGCTGTGAGACAGAGATGTTCATTACTGGTGAGCGCTGTTCAAATATTTAATGCCATCAGACTAGTCTATTTGAACAAACATATAAGGCTGTGTTGTTTGCTTCACTTTTGTCAACATAACAGGCTACCACAAACGTCAACCATACGTGAATGACCCTTCTGTGAAGGAATTCATTCAGTGGACCAAGACTCAGAAGGACAATGTGATTCTCCAGAGGTCATATGTTGGTGGCCATTACTCTTACCCGCATGCCCCTCCCACATTCACACAGCCTGTGGCGGAGACATCAGGTGACACAAGAATTGTTTTTACTTGTATTGCCCCCCCCCTTCCTGCCTTGGACTGACTTAGTGCTCTATGCCTCATGGCAACACATCCTTTGCCCATTTGCAGAGAATATGCTTTGTCAGTGTATTCATGCATTCTTTATTTGGAGAATAATCAGTTTATTTGAGTTGTTACAAACTGTTGAGCTACCTGTATGAACATATTTATAAGCCATAGATGAAGGAGGCTGTACATTCTGACTTTTGTCCTATAAAATGTTCATGTTGATTGTCCAGAACAAGTTCCTCTTGTGGCTGTGTCTGATTTGAAGAAAGAGTTGGAGACCCTGCAGTATCGAGAACATAAAAAACTTGCCATTCAAGGTCAAATCACAGCTGTAAGATACGTGGAAAAGTCAAGCATGACAGAGGCACAAGGCCCTGGATGGAAAGAGGTCAGATAAATTACATAAAAATGAAAAAAAGTGATTTTTAAACCAACTTTTGATACACTTTCTGCAGATGCCAGATTTGACCGCAGCTGAACAAGCACGTTTGGATGTGCAAGAAACAGCTTTGTGTGTGTCAACCTTGGTGGAACCACCGACTGTAAGCAAAAGAAAAAGGACAATACAGACGAGGTATGTTTTCGTTTCTAATACTGCTTTTGCTAGCTGTTATGATTATGTTAACAAAAGTGAGTAATACCAGGGTTTAAGTCATTAATATAACTTTTATTTTTCCAGAAATGCAAAGCAGAGTTCTGCAAGCAGTGTGCCGCCAAAAAGGTAAGATGCAACAGTTAATGTTGCTAACACGAGCTCTTCACTTCAATCACCCTCCACGAAGATCTGCTGCTCTCTGCTTCTATAGGTCGCCCCAACGAGAAAATACGGAAGTAGGAGAGCCAGATGAAGAAGCGGGAGAGTCACACTTAGAGGAACACAATGTGCACTCTCAAATTGAAGGTGAATTGCTGCCATCAACCTCTTGTGACAGTACACACAAATATGCTCTGACGCATGTTTGCCTCTAGCAGGCTGCGATGTGCTATCCTGGGAGAGCAGCGGGTGGCCGAGGCAACGCCAAGAAGTGTCTGAACATTTGCATCATGGTGCTCTTCGTCAGGACAGTATTTCACGGAGGTTCACCTTGGACAAGAAGAATGCGCTTTTGTGTTGGAGCAACCTTGACCCCATGCAGTGGACACCAGAACAATTGGCCGATGCTGTTCCGCCTGCCGTTTGTCCAGGATACTACCAAGTAACCATACTAGGTAAGACTTACAGTATGTTGTAAAGAGTCCCCAGATATCTGATGTATTCTGACTTTATAATACCTTCTGTTAGTTGTACTGTATAAGCATTTTATCTTTAGATAATAGGGGTGTCACGAGACACTAACTCACAAGACAATGCACAAGATTGGGTCCACAAGAACAAGACGGGATTAATTTTAAGAAAATTGCAATGAAAAAACTTTCTTATTGAACTGAGTCACAAAAGAATGCAAGCACGTTTTGAAATGTTTATTGTCCCACAAATTGCCGCTAAATGATATTGTCAACATTTTTTGGGACCAAATTAACCACTGTTATGATGATAATAATAATACAAATAATCATAATAATAATACAAAATAATAATTAAGAATACATAATAATGCAATATTTCCTTTTAATGTATTCTGTGAAGTTGCAGAATTGCCGTTTGTGACATGTATTTGTATCACAGGCAGTTCGTACTGTCGGTCAGACGTATTCCAGCATTTCTTGAAATGCTGGCTTTTCAATTGCATTAAAGAGCAGCATTTGTTTTGCAATTACTCGCACATCATTTTGCGTTGTTCCATTTTATTTACATTGCCGACCAAACGTCTCTGAGTGTTTGACTGTCAGAACAAAGGCTCTGCATATTGACTGTGTAGTTTTTTTTCGTAGATGTAAAAAGTGGATCAGGTGGATATATTTTGAGGCCAAACACGACTGTTGCCCTCTGTTCGATTTATTATAACCAACTTGACCGGGATGATGGCTCGCAATTTGCATAGAAACAATATAGGTCGCTGCAGTGTGATGGCTACATTTTATATTGCAAAGTATGACTGTTCAGCTTCCTCCATTCATATGTACTCTACTTTTATCTTTAATAGCCAGTAGACACAGTTGTCTGTTTTTCTCAGACATGAGCTACTAAAACTACTAATTGTTTAAATACTGTGACGCTCACAAGTCAGTGAGGAAACGGTAGCTCTTTCTTAGGCAGGAGCCAATCACGAGCAATCATGTGCACTCACAAAGAGCTTGTCAACTCAATAGAAATCGCAGGTCAATACAGTATAACAGTCTGACTCACAGTGTCATCTTACAAAGAATGCTAAAGTCATCACAGAGCAACTTAACACTCAAAAGGTACTGTATACCTAAGAAATATACAGACAAGTACTTTAAAAAGAAAAAAAACAAAAAATTGTAAGTTTTCTGCTAAAGCATTGCGTCCAAGCAAAGCATTCATTGGTGCCTGCTGGGGCAACTGCAATGATGTCAGCCTCCCTCTGGGCTCCTCCGGCTCCCTCTGGTGGACAGAGGCAGCATTGCAGCTCCATCCATCCAGCCATTCTTCCCTGCAGCCATTTTCTATGCCGCATGTCCTCCAATTAAATGCTTTGCTCCGACGCAATGCGTTATGGGAAAACTTTAAAATAGTTATTTTTTCATTTTAAACTTGTATTGGTACTTATTTGTATCTTTCTTAGGTATACCTTTTGAGTATCAATTTGCTGTGTGATGAGTTTAGTTTTTATTTGTATTGTGACACCGTGACTCAGACTGTTATATTGAACTCCTGCAATTTCCAATGGGTTGACAAGCTCATGGTGAGTTTTTCATAGTTCATGATTGGCTCCTGTCAAATAAAGACCTGCCTGGTCCTCACGGACTCGTGCGTACCACAATATACCATTTTATGACATGGACACGTGTGTCTTTATATTCCAGTGCAACTTATATGTACGAATCTCTTTTTTCCTCAAAATTTTGTGGGTACAGTTTATACACCAGGATTTACGGTACATCCACCGAACATGGACACATATTAGCGTGAACAGCTACTAGCAATGTGCATACAGTAAACATTTGGCAATTTCAACGCAATTATGACCACTCGGCCACAAATAATTCCAGGTTATGACACGCCGTGGAGACTCAATTCATGCAATACTGAGTTTGTTTAGTGCGAAGGTAGAGTGAGTCACCAGGGACCAAATGACAGTCATAGAATGCATTTCTAACAAGCCCTTGTTTTAATATGTGCTTATTCAGGCATAAACAAGAGGATGGCTGTGGATGTCGCCTTTTTACCTGTTGTGTGCTCCAGTGAGCATAGAGCAGTAGGTCTTATTTGTGATCGCCATGACAACACCATGATGTCTTGTCTGTCTTCTGGGTTCCTCAGCCCCCTCAGCAACAGCGAGGCAACAGGTCCCAGACCAGGTCATCACAAGTACCACCGCTACCCGACCGATTTACAGTGTAGTTTAGCATCATACTGATACCACAATTCCCAATGTATTTTGTCTTTCAGAGGAGATCTTGACAACAGCTAGTGAACTGGAAGACACGCATTTGGTGTGTGTCTTGGACATTTGTCACCTGGGTGGAGAGGAGCTGGAGGTACTGATTAGCAAAGTCTACAAAGTGACGGAGGTCTCTGTTTTGTAGCAGTTTACAAATATAGATCTTACATTATCGCAATCATACAAGGCTTGTTTAATACAACACACGCATAAATTCTGATTTCTAGATTGCTTTTCAAAAATGTTATGGCTCATAACATCTATGAATAAAGTATTTAGAATAGCGATGAGTATGCAGAGAGTTAAAATGCATGTCAGATATTTAGTGCTGCGTTTAATATGAAGCAAACTGAGCCGTGTCTCACACATGCATGCACAGAAAATCATGTCGGGTGCTCAGAGCACACTGATAAAATTATTAAGGGCTGTCTTCGACGAAAGACTTTCATAGTCGAATCTGATTTTGTTCATAGTCGACTAAAAGTCGAATATATTTTTTAAAGAGCGCTGCTAATAATGATCCCTACAAATAAACAGATCTCATTTGCGACTTTTTCCACCTCGAAAAAAGGCTAAAACTCTTCGATAAACAACTTGACATAGTAGGTGTGCAACAGTATCTTTATTTTGTGACACAGAAAGCAGTTCACATAGATGTACAGTCCTTGGCCTCGTGTCTTGCCTGTTTCATCTGCTGTTCTATCAGCCCGGACTGTGTGGCGGTCGGCTAGCACAATAGCGTTGTCAGGTACTCCGCTGTTCAGTCATGTCTGGGTGAAAATTGTGACGCTGCAGTCCAAAAGTCACTTACTGTGGGTGAAGTGGAATCGTAACTCGTCCATTTATTCACTAAAGACCACACATTAGCAAGAAAGTAGTTGAGTCTTTTCGGTTCGTGAGCTTATGTTAGCTCGTATTTCTCCGCGCCTTCCGAGCGTTTGTTTACGTTCTCGACGCCGCTTGCAAGCGCTTCCGCCCGGCTGGGTGGTGTGTGTAGCCTCTGGTACCGTGGAGGCTTCAGAGACGAGTCGAAGATTAGTGTTAAAAACGTTGGCGCTGCGAAATCCAATATCCACAAGCTCTCGTTGGGAGTAAAATGTTAAACCAGACCCAATTTGAACAAAATAATAACTACAAAACTGCAAATCTGGAAGAGATAAAATGGGCTTAGCTGTGTGCACACGCCGCCATCTTGCGTCCGTATAGGTCTTCTGTGAAAGACTGGTCTTTTCCAATTCTTTAGTGACACAAACGAGACTGAAGTTGTGTCAAAATATGCTATTTATAACAAAAACAAAGACATTTTATGTAAAAATGTATGCTCAGCCGCAGCCGTGGGTACCTCCATGTGGTGATAATGATATTGAATTAAGTCAATCATACAGCCCAAACTCGTGCATATGAACACTATCAAATCTCCATATTTTGACTGTCAGGCTGGACTACCCTAAGGTTCCACACTTGGACCTGTTTTATTTTCATTATATATTAATGATTTACGAAATGTTTGCAAAGACCTCGATATCATATAATATGCAGATGATGCTGTCATTTTGACAAATGCAAAGTCTGGCAGAAGTCTTTAAAAAAGTTGACATCTGCAGTCATCTGTACTGATGAGAGGCTGACTAAATAAAATATTATACTAAACGCTGAAAGAAACTGTCTGCATGTTATTTTCAAAATGACCAGCAGCTAGGTCTTGTTTACATGTCTTTATGAAAGGAGATGAACTCCAGTTTGTACGCGGATTTAAATATCTTGGCGTTCCCTTGGACTCTACTTTATCTTTTTAAAAACATATCCAAAATTGTTAGCTTTAATATTCACAATTTTCGGCAAATCAGATCATCATTGCCAGAAAATACTGCTAAAATGTTTTTATACTTTTAGAAAATTTAAACTAGCCTGCTCAATATGTAAGTTCTAAATGGACTTGCTCCTGTTTATCAAGATAAAATCCACCACGAGTGGAAAGGTAGCAAGAGCATCTACCAGAGATGACTATCTAGTACCTTAAAGACACACAACATTCAGTCAACAGGTGTTATCAGTCAAAGGTAGAGAAATTTGGAACAACATCCCAGTTGATGTAAGAGACTCTGCGACCTTCAATACATTTAATCGGTCTCAAACATTGGCTTCAGAGGAACCAGATCTGTGGGCATTCATTTCATGATAATGTTTTATCTTGTACACTGTTCTATGATGTCATTGTTTATTATTTTATTGTCCATGCATTATCATTGGCACACAGTTTTCCAGTGTGACAGTTTGCTGTTTTGTCGTCGTCTCTTCCTTTGACCTGCCAGGGACTACAGCTGTAAACTAGCCTTTGGGCTAATTCTGGCATATTTACATATAAATGTTCATGAATCCGCACTAGTCCCTTTTTAAAATAAATAAATAAAAGTTATTAACTTGGGGGGGGGGAAGTAAATTGGTAATGACAACTTAGGTCAACAAACCGTTTTTCCGCTCACAATCACATTACATACTATATGTTTAAAAATATTTATTTCCAAATATTTCACAATATCCAGGCTGATTTATAAATAATTCAGTATAACATAATTCATGTAAAGATATGTTAAAACTGTAAACTTAATTTGTTATGTTCATTTAAACAATATTAACTATATATATATATATATATATATATATATATATATATATCTTTAAAGCTTCTTTCAATGGTAAATACAAGGACAGGGGAAAAAAACAACATACAAGCGACTGCAACACCAACACAACAAAGCCTCACCTCTAATAAG
This sequence comes from Dunckerocampus dactyliophorus, assembly GCF_027744805.1. Lineage (NCBI taxonomy): Eukaryota > Metazoa > Chordata > Actinopteri > Syngnathiformes > Syngnathidae > Dunckerocampus > Dunckerocampus dactyliophorus. The sequence goes on along the minus strand of NC_072834.1, from coordinate 12,524,610 downwards.
ACACTTCATTATCTGTTACAAAATTACTTTAATTGTAAAATCATGTAACGTACAGATGTAATCCATGAGACATACAAAATAAACTATATCATCTAGTGTTTTTTTGTACATTCTAATATACAATATATTCAATGTTTTCTGCACTGCAACGGCAGAAATAGCTGTGGAGCAGGTTCGTGTTCCTCAGGTCCTGGCCTCAATAGTCTTACACCAAAATAAAAGTGTCCCATCATCACCTGACAAATCAGGAAAAATATCACAAACCTTCATAAACAGCGGGACTAAATGGAAAGAGCCCATGAAGCTAAAACAGGGGAGATGGTTGAAATGTTTCAAGCAGATTATTTACATGATCGAACGGCTCTAAGATGTTTACATCCAGGTGAAGACAGGGTGTTTTTGTTCCATAATGCAAGTCATTTTGAGGTTTAACTGCAATGGGAGATTAGCGCATTCACGCTTGCACGAGTCGTATGATTTCATATGAATGCAAGGCAAATAAAAATATAAGCGGTCCTTCTGACTGAAAGGTCCACATGTGCACACCCCGCCTCTTGCACAATGTCAGCTCGTCGTCACCACCTGCTTCCACACGAGGGGAGATGTCATGATGTCTCCAGAACTGCAAATATTGGCACTGCTTAGCATTTGAGCAGCTAAAAAGAACAAAAAACAAAAGCGTAAATCTCTTCCGCGTTTGGATAAACTTCATCATGGTGAACTTCAGTTTTTTTGTTTTTTTTTTGTTTTTTTCGTCAGTGGTTGTGTCTCACATGCTCAGGAGGAAAAAAACAAGCTATACCACATTCCAGGTCTATGAGCTGTAATCATTGAGAGTGTAACATATTGTCTCTGACAAGACATCCACACATGATGGAATGTCAGGGTGTTTCAACAAAAAAAAATACTTATATATAATAATTTACGCAGTACAGTGGTGTATCATACATACAAACAGTATAAATTAACATTCTCAAACAGACATTGCACATCGTCGAAGAGTAGAACGGCACGGCACCTTTTGATGCGTGTCGTAGCTCACACCAAGCGTCGCGGGGGCGGGGGGGGGAGACCCACCAAAAACACGATAACAGTTGAGATCATAACTCTATTGTGTCTGCGGGGAATTCAGTTAGGATTGTCAGTAAAAGCTGATACACAGTTGAGCACATGGCAGTCAGGTTTCCTGACAACATATAATTAAAAGGACGTGAGTGACAAATTGGAAAAAACGGTGTGCAGTGTTTGATCCTCAGATAATTAGCAGCTGTTCATCAATGAAGCTTCTTCAAATACTTCACATCTCTCTCTGATGCGTCGTCATTGCACACACATGCGCGCGCACACACTCACACACTCACCAGTTATAATATTAACACACCGGGAGGTTTCAAAGGGTGCGATAGAACGTTTAGGCCTCCCCTAACTGCCTCATTTTGTATGTTTTTCTTTCTTTTGTTTTTTTAAATTTCACCACATACTCTGGAAACTGCTGTTGGAAACTGCTGTATGCAGTGGAATATGGGTTTCATTCCGGAAAATCGAGTGCCCAAACAAAGCACCCTACGTGTTGCTGACTGTTGCTCATTTTTTATTGAGTGCGCCTGATACATAACCCACCATGGAGCCAACAAAAGTTGTGAGTGATAAAGAAGCTGGGAAACACTACAGAATTAAAATCTCACCAGGATGTACGGGAAGACCGCACCAACGATAAATTCCAATCGTTAATCATTCCTAATTATTTGTGCATTGTTTTCTGCATGTAAAACTATAATTATTTTTAATAAAATGTGTTTTTAGGTAATATTGGTGGGTGTCTGCAATGGATTCCTTGGATTTACATTATTTCCCTTGGGTTTTCATACGTTTCTGTTTTCGTCTGATTGGAAGGAAATAACAAAAACCGAGGTACCACTGTATTACTAAAAAATTTTTTCACTGAAAATGACATTCGAGTAGTATCGAGCAGGCCGCAATATAAGTACACCTGCACAATCTAATAAGATCTAATACAAGAGCTGTAGAAGTCTGCCTTTACAAAGATAATAATCCCTTGTTTAATTGTCAGGATGGTATTTTTATTGTACTATTCTCATTGGGATTGCATTAGATGGCATCTGGATTCTGCATTTCCTTTATTTCCAGCACACTTTTAGAAGCATTCTGGAAAACTTTTCATGAGATTTATGTTATTTTTAAAATATATTTTGACTCTCAGTTAATTGTATGTAGTTGTAAATTTTGCCAAGTTGCATGAAATGTTTGTTAAAAACCTAATTATACTGCAGGATGTTTTAGACTAACTTGCAATTTGCACGATAACCAAAATATCACAAGCACCTTTCCCTGACACGTTGTTAAACGAATACCTCTCTGACAGCGTCCGAAAATAAAAAGCATTATTATCTTTGTAACGGCACCATTTTCGTGGCATGCTATTTGGAGTGAAAAATACAATTTACGGACATACAATTCTGAACATGTACACATGTTGTAGCACACATCTTCTAACCTCTCAAATGGCATCTCAGTCTGTTAATCTTTTAATGTCCCTGCATATTATTTATGAAATGCAATGACGTGGGGTAAGATGTTAAGACCATTGGTGACCCTTTCAAATTCATCTCAACCTCATGGTTTCATTTCTGAGTTATTTAAAATAAATGTAATCAGGGTTTCAGCAAACTACTGAATGTGAAAGAACAATGCAGAGTTTACATAAAAGTCTTAAAACTTCATTGATGGGACAAGGTAAGGTTGCAAAGGCATCCAGTATATATATTTTTTTTCCAATCTCCAATATAAATCTAAATGTCTCTGGATTTTAATCTGATGTGGGAAAAAATAATAAATTACTATCTATGAAAATAGAAACTTTGTATTCCAAATGCACCTGAGTAGGATTTTTAAAGCCGTAATCAGACAACAATGGAACTGCACCATGGTAAAAGTAGTAGCATGGTTCAAGGCACATTACAGTATACCCCTCCTCCTCCATTTACTTGTTTACCTCGTCAGTCCACAGTGGCGCTGCAGGGCTCAATGTGGGTGACTGCAGAGCACTGTTGTTAATTTCACTGGCAGGTGTTGAGACAGTTGAAGCAGCCCTTCATTTTGCAGATTGAGCCTTTCAATAAAGACCGTGACGAATGCTTGTCAAGTTTAGGCAAACATACCTTTGGGGAGTCAGTGTAGCTTAAAAGGAGAATTTCGATATGATATTCCACACTGAAGCCCCCATGGAACCACGCGCATACCAGCAAGTCACATATTTAGGGGGTGATGTTCGACGTCTGCAAATTCCCTACGTGTCCCTTTTTTTCCAGATTAAAAAAGGGAGTTAGAACTCATGATATCACTGAAGGGGGTTGTGGGGGAAAGTAATCTCACTGTGAAGCCACTATTTAGTGTGCATATTTAATATTAACTGTATAGGCAAAAATAAATACTCTACTTCTGGGTGGGGCGTGGTATCAAAGTGCGAAATGAAAGTGGCGTCCTTGTGACAGCGGTGATAAATCCACTTGTTTCAATGACAAGTCAGTGTGTCGCGGGCTGGTGATGAAAGGCCCCGCCTCTCATCATCACATTCCTCAGATCCTCAGGTCACGTCTGCTCTGCGTCGCGTCCCAATGCCATTTAACTCCAGCACGCCCCGTGAACGAGCTGCTTCACATTAAATGTTCGGGCCGCTTGTGTCTGTCACTTTTGCTGCAGAGTTTGATGCCGATTTCCACAGTGCTACCGCGTTAGCATATTTCGAAAGTCTGAAACATTCTGATTTTGGGAATGTTGGTACGATCTTTGTTGCGGCTGTTGCTGCTGTGCTTGTGGCGGCGGCGGCGGCGGCGGCTGCTGTATGTATCCCACGGTACTTTGCTGCTGGATGTTGGCAGTATGTAAGAATGCTGGAGTCGACCCACTGTGCACGAGTCCTTGGGTCATCTGCACAACACACAACATTCAGCAGTTAGTGATAGGTTGACAAAATTTCTAATTTCACATTCATACCTATGGACAATTTAGAGTTGCCTATTAACCTAACATGCATGTTTTTGGAATGCGGGAGGAAACCGGAGTACCTGGAAAAAAGCCACGCGCGCATGGGGAGAACATGCTAACTCCACACAGAGATGGCCAGGGATGCTTTAAGCCGCAATAACATTATGCAACAAGTCACAATACAAGGCGTCCTAATGTGGCACCTGAAAGAACTGCTGGGGCTGCTGGAGCTGTAGGGAGTGCTGTGAGGCCTGAGGCTGAGCCTGGTAGCTTGACTGCGACTGGTGGGAGATGAAACTGTTGTGCGGGATCATGATGGGCGACGAGAAGACCTGAGAGGGCACGAGCACGGCGTTGCAGTTGACCTGTTGCATGGAGAACGAAGGCGTGATGATCTGCTGATCCAAGGTGTATCTTTAGGGAAGGAACGGGGCGAGAGGTCAGACACAGGTGGACATGTCAGGACGGATATGAGAGTCAGTTCTCACAAGGTCTGGGGAATGCCCATGTTGCACTGTTGGGAAGGCTGCGAGGACACACTGCTTGTGGGAACCAGCGTCTGCATTGGCTGGTTGAGGAGCATGCTGCAGGAAATAAACATACATTTTCCCACTGAAAACGCCCGAATTTGCTCAATACAGACCTGATCAAAATCTTAAGACCAGTTGAAAAATCGCTAGAATTTGCATTTTGCACATTTGGATTTTAATGAGGTTTTAAGTACAGCTACAATATGCAAAAGCAAGATGGGGGAGTAAAATAAAAAGCATTTTGAAAAAGTAATTTATCGAAAACAACAAACTGAAATAGGCTGCTTATCAGCTGATCAAATTTTAAGACTGTCACTCAAAAAATAAAAACAAACTCTCCAAACCAGAACAGAAAATGTTCTCAGTAGGACTCAGTAATGAGTAGCTCCACCGTTCTTGTTAATCACTTCAAAAATTGCTTTGGGCGTGCTTGATGTGAGTGTTTCCAGGAGGCTAGTGGGAACATTGCTCCAAGTGGTGAAGATGGCTTCACCAAGGGCATCAGCTGTCTGGAACTGATGGCCATTTTTATAAACTTCCCTTGCCATCCATCCCCAAATGTTCTCTATGGGATTTAAATGAGGGGAACATGCAGGATGGTCCAAAAGAGTGATGTTGTTCTCCCTGAAGAAGTCCTTGGTCAAGCGAGCATTGTGAACTGCAGCGTTGTCCTGTTGAAAAACCCAGCTGTTACCACACAGACGAGGGCCCTCAGTCATGAGGGATGCCTGCCGCAACATCTGCAACATCCCAGTAAGGGCCTTGATTTGGATCAAAGACCGCCTTATGTCTTGATGGACAGCCAATCACATCCTCCGGCTCAGCGCAGATGTGATTTTTTTTGGGGGGGGGGTCTACCACTTGACTTTTTTGTTCCATAATGTTCAGGTTCTTTAAAAAAACCTTAGAATGACTGTCTTACTGTGCCCAACCTCAGCAGCAATGGCACGCTGCGAGAGGCCTTGCTTATGCAGCTCCACAATCCAACAGTGTGAATGCCTGACAGAAAATGACAATTTTGAGCAGATTTAGGCTTTTATAGTCTGTGGTCTTAAACGTTTGATCAGGTGATAAACAACCTATTTCAGTTTAATTTTTTTTGTTTAAATTACAAGTTCCAAATGTATTTTGTCTCACCCCCCCTTCTTGCTTTTGCATATTGTAGCTCTACTTAAAACCTCGTTAAGATCCAAATGTGCAAAATGCGAATTCTAGCAATTTTTCAACTGGTCTTAAGTTTTGATCAGGTCTGTACATGGCAAAAGCTGTCTATTGCCAAAATGACAAAAACTGCACAACCCACTGCGATCCAATACTTTTTATGAAGACAATAAGCCTCACTTTTGATTGAGCATTATGGACAAAATAGACTCTTTATCTCTTGTGCCCGGAGTGGTAATTCAACACATCTTTTGTATGGAGTTGTAACGACACGCTACATTCACAGACAGGGTGAACCGGTAGCGGCAAATTTGTATTTGTGGCGTCCAAATGTATTTGTGGTGGGGCCGCAACAAATAAATGAATACGTTCATCCATCACTATTCAAATTTGGCAGCTTCACTCTATCACCGTTTTTAAAACGTAAGCAGAATTAAAAGTCTGACAAAAGTCATCGAAAACATTGTTAGCCCACCCTTGCTTCTTCAGTCTCTTGTTCATTTTAATGCCTGATAGTACTAAAAGTACCTTTTGTTTGGACAAATATAAATGACAACAAAAATAGCTCATAAGACTTAAATTGTTTGGCAGTACAAACTATTCATGTAAGAACTTAAGTGATTTTGGTTATTATCAAGAAATCCATGGAAGTTGCTGCTGTAGATATCAGCTCTTAAATTAAACTGCTATGAGCTATATTTGTTATCATTATTATATTTGTTCAAACAAAGGTACCTTTAGTTGTATGTACCAGGCATTAAAATGGATCAATAAACTGAAGAAACAAGGGTGGTCATGCTGTTTTGTGGTTGCATACAGCCTGTTAGTAAATGCAAATGCAAACATGAATATTTAAGCAAATTGTATATATTTATTTTTGCAGAAATTAAGCATTTTCAAACATAAAAATGTCTAAATTAACTCAAATACAAATATAAGGCTTTAGAAAGATGTATTCCGATTGTGATATGTAGTAATCTACGCCGGTCACTAGGTGTCAGTGATGTTACTTTAATGGTTGGTGAAACAAGTGCCAGATTTGATCGCCAGAGCAAGAGACTTTTATTGCAGGTTTGAATGAGCTCACAAAATGCATAATAATAATAACATAATTATCCTAATCTTAATAATAATAATACGAGCCACTGTCGCGGCAGCAACCCATGGCAAGCTAAAACTCAACTTTGAACCCCTGACATCACTTCCTGCCCTCCACACATCTGCAACACATTTATTTCGAACACACACAAGCATGAGTTTTATTTGACTTAAATGGCTTATTCTCAATGATTACGTCTGCTGTGTTGGGTAATATGAGTGGAATGGGTGTTCAAGTCTAGGGGGCTCTATTCATTGTTAAAAAACATATTTAGAAGGTTTTCTATGCTCAAAATACAAAAATATTCAATTTATAAAAAAGGAATCCTGCTTTGCTGAAATTCACTTATCACTTATCTGGATTATTACTAAGTATGGGAAACATTGTATCACGATCGGTTGTTCTGAAGAGAAAGTAGTATTAGTGTGAATACCTGTTAGTCAACATTGACGTAACTAGGTTTGTCACGGAGAGAGGTATAGTTTTGATGGCCATTGTTGGCTGACAATTTCCATTCCTTCAAAATAAAAGGTGTAGCGAAACCTCTGAGTGGAGCTCAATGAAATGCGCAGATGTACCTAATGTTGGTGAGAGTATGTCACGCTGTGTTCTTTTGTGGCACTCTCAGTGTGTGTTGCTTCCTCTCACCGTAGTTGTCCGTCTTGGTTAAACTCGTTGTCCGTGTGTCTTTGGTTTGCATCGTGTAGAGGCCTGGTGTTGGTCTGAGAGAACATCATGGGGTTGCTGTAGAAGGGCATGGTCAGGCTCGTGTTGGTCTGCATGGGCAAACTCACTGACTGCACCTGGCTACTTCGGGGGATCCTCTGTGGGACCTGTCAATATTTTCCAGAACATGTTTCAAGTCAAGCTCACACGTTGCTCGGGGTTGATTGCGGGTGTTGTGTACCTGTGTGGAGGGAGAGCTGTTCTCCCTCAGCAGCGAATGAGGGGACGAACTGTGAGCCCCGCAAGATTGTGGTTTTGGGGGGCACGGGAGCTGCCGGATGACCCCCGATTGGCTCTGCGGGGTCGGCCTGCCTGGGCCCTGCTGCTGGGGCGGCTGGGGCTGCTGGCCAAATTCATTGTGGATGGGCTGTTGTAGCAACATCTAACGTAAAGAAAATAGTGCTCACTCACATGGAATACAATAAACCTTATAGTGCGTTTCCTGAGCACCTTGTGAGACAAGCCAAACGTTTGTTACGCAAATGTTACTGTATGTGGGTCAGTAGGTTTGTATGCTGCCTCTTGGTGGGGCCATTTCCCTGTTCCTCTGGGAGGTTAGGTAATGTAGGCTTACTGCATGTGTCTAACACAGCTGCCATGTTGCTGCGTACACTTCCACAACCTAATGACATCCAGTACAGGAGTTCTATCATATATTTTGTCTTTACAAAGAAAAGGGTGATTCTCTTTTGGATGCTGTGTGTACCTAACGTTGTGGCCAGTGCATATACAGTATAAAGGCCAAAGGGGCAGACCATTTCCCCCAACTGAACATTGGAAAATTTGCTAGCTCTGAATTTTGAAAACACTCCCCAGAGGAATAAATTTAAATAAACTGAAAATTGGCTGTGACCTATACAAACAAGATGTTTTTCTTATAGGCCCTGCAGACATGCATGCAAATGAATGTGGCATCCTTTCATTAAACAACAAAAAACGTTGAATAAAGTAAGCATTCCCAATGATTTACTTAATCCCTTAACCACAGGTTCACACTCTACCTTATTGTACTCATCTACAGTCGTGAGAGAGCCCTCAGCCTCTAATGTCTCAAAACATCTCTAGGGATGGGGGAATTGAAAACCGGGTCTTGTTGAGACCTGGCTCTCAGTGTTGCAATTCCTTGAAATCAATTGGCAATTCCCTTGTCGACTCCAGTCGCCGCAACATGCAAGCTACACATCATGCGTGGTGATGTCATTCACCGTTGCATTTGACGAGAAAGGATGACAGCAGGGCAACGTCAGGGCTCTAGACGATGACTAAATGCTCACGTTTTGCGGCTAACATATGAGACACTGAGAGTATATTTTTCATCTACTCGCGCATGTGCGACCAAGTATGGGTCCTGTATTGAGTTGACAAGGGACGCACTTTGTCCCTTATCGTGAGAATGAGTTAGCCGCCTAGCCTCTGGTCCACCAAGAAATGTGGTCCGTTTGGAGCTCGTTTTTGTCCCACGGGGTAGCTACAATAGCTGTCACATTTATGGGGTACGTGCTGCCTAATTTTTTTGTGTCACTTAACAACCTTGCTCTTGCAGGACAGATTTCTACAAAAAATTATTGAAATTATTTTATTCTGTTAATCGTGTTATTAATATTGAGCGTGTTAAAAATATTGAGCGATTTATTTCCCATGTATTGATATTACTCTAAAACAGGCATCAAATTCAATTCAGTTTTGTGTCAAAAAGTACAAAATGTGTTTCACACAAAGTCAAAAAACAAAAACAAAACAGGCGGGTTGCTTGTCACTGCCAAAAAAGTGTCCCTTATTTATTTTCGCAGAAGTTGGCAACCCTAGCAGTTAATTTGCTTTCTTTATTTTATCATTATTGAATATTAGTTGTTGCTGACAAACTTCTGCGCCACACTTCAACCCAGTAGTTGACAGCAATGCACAAATGAGCTAGTTTACCAACCCACATTAACTCCAAAAGAAGAATAAAGGAGACGAGCACCAAAGAAGAAAAAGGCGGGCTGATGTGTGTGAAAAGAGGGCGCCACCAGTGGGGCCTTCCAGAAGCCAGGGACAGAAACATAAGACAATTGTAATTTATTGTTCAAGTATTCATCAATAATACAGTGAAAATGAGAGGAAATGTTAATATTTATTTTGCAAGTTCGTTTCGGTGTGTGCCCCTAAAGGGCGGAAATAATACCAATAAGAAGAAACGTTTGCACACAGAGCATGCAATAACTTCCGAAGTGAATCTCAACACAGAGGCAGCTGCAACGTTAGCAGATCCTCTGCTGCTGCAGGTAACTAACACTGCCTATCACCTTGGTGCCATTTGCCTCATTGTAAAACCTGCTATTACTAACTGAATTACATTTAATTAAATGAATGCCTTCTAATGCATTCCATTTAGATGACCATGATGATGAGTCAGAGGCTGGTCGTATTCACTCCAGTTGTCTACCTCGAGCTTCTCCTTTCACCGATGCAGGGAAGAGTAAAATGACCCAGGCCAGAATAGACGAATGTCACCGAGCGGTTTGTGATCTACTTTTCCACAGTAGATGGCCCTGATTTTCGGTAGGTGAACGTGTTCGATTTATGTCATTTTTATTCCATTTATCAATTGATTTGATTATTTTATGTTTATTCTCAAAAGAAATTATTTTTGGGGCAGACTGTGTGACGAACTGAAAAAGAAGTGGTGTTTAAAAAAAAACATTTAGGTTGACTCTTTATTTTTTTACGAACATATGCCTTCAAAATAACTACACTCAACAAAAATGTAAATGCAACACTTGCTTTTGCTCCCATTTTTCATGAGCTGAACTTTTTCTATGGACACACTTTAAAAAAAAGCAACAACTTTTCTTTCTTTCCACACAGCAAGTGAACAAAATGGAAATGACAAAACACAGGCAAGAAAAATACTGTTAAGTGTCAACATATAAAAGGTTACGGTGTGAATAAATGATCCGTAATATGCATGGGCAAGGGGTACGATTAAATAGAAGCTCTATTTTTCAGACATGTTGATTTGTGCAAATGTAACCATGTGATGTTACTTGAAACAAACAAACCACACCGCAGCAATCTCCAAAACTCCTTTGTGGGGCGTGCCGACATGCTTTCAGGTGTCTAGCTTGTTATTTGGAGTTGACAGTTACCTGAAGGTTAGCGAGGTGAAGCTTCTCTTTGATGTCGTGTAGCTCCTGCTGCTGCGTCTTAATGTCAGCCTGCAGGATGCGCGTCCTCTCCTCCAGTTGCTCCTTCAGCTGGTTCATGACACCAAGCTGAGGCTGCTGCAGCTGAAACATGGACGACGACGACTGCTGCTGCTGCTGCTGCTGCTGCTGTTGTTGTTGTGGTGTTTGCTGTTGCTTGAAAACACACAAAAGTACATATTACAAGATAACTTCAGTGCCAAAACGTCGACTGTAATTGAGACAACATTCCTAAAACAGCAATTAAAGCAGATGTTATCTGAAAAATATGGACTTTCACGCTTAAATCCATAACCTGGTGGCAATTTACGCAGAGGAAACAAAAGAAACAGACCTACCACTAGCACAGACAAAAGAGGAAGACAAATGACAGGAAGGAAAGTCTAAACACTAACCATCACTGAACGCTTGCTGCAAGGAGGAGAAACGGGGAGGCTCATTTGGGGGACCAGGTCAAAGGAATTTTGTCTTTGGGTCAAATTCTACAAGATAAGTTACACAAATAGCATTTCAATATTGTCTAGTTGTTTCCCCAGTGACACATTTCCTATTCTATGCAAAGGTAGAGGCACTGTATAAACTAACCTTTGAACTCCCAGCTTGGAGTCTGGCTGGCGTTCTCTCTGTGCCGACAGAAGCAGACTGCCATGACGGCGTGCAGGTCTCCGTGTATGAGTTTGCTGCTGCACAGGAGAGACACATTGCCCTCAGAAACACTGGCACAACCAATCTGAATGAATAGCAATAAAAACTCTGGCCACTTGTGTGCTTAGTTTGCATTGAATATGGGGCAACATAACATCGCTTTGTGAGTGTGGATATTTCATTAAAAATCCAGGCATTGATTTTCTTCCCGGATCATATTTAATTGTGATATCATCGTACTGTGAATTGCATAAATATCCTGTCTAATGTTTTGCCATTTGTGATAATATTGTTATTGATGGTTTTCGATCATAAATCCAAAATCACATAATTGCTTAATTGAGACAACTTTGTAATTGTTGGTAAAAAATATAGTGATAATATATAGTATATTATTGTGAGTTATACAAATATGATTTATCAGAGGGTTTTCTTCCAATATGTCTACTCACAGTGCCGTGTCTTGATAATACTGTTATTGTTGGCAAAGATATATTTTCATTATTATTTATTATAGTTAAAATATAGTATCACAAGTATTGTGATTGATTGTAGGTACATTTCTTCCAATATACTGATCATCATTCAATAGCCGTAGTACATCTCATTAGACGGTACAAGGGTCCCTAATGTTCTGGCCAGTGAGGCAGGTATCAGGTTATGTCTTTGTATAACTTAACTGTCAAGCAAGAATAAATCCATGTAAGAACATATTATGTAGCGATGCTGTGTTTCAAGCAGGAAGTCATTTTCTGTCAGAATAGTGCCATAGAGTCTCTTCAGTCAGTAAATCAGTAGCAGCTGTACTACACGTATCAACTGACAAGAGAACTTCATTATTTCCTTCAGCGTTTCATAACAATACAGAGACACTGCTGATTCACCGGCTCTTGGATGCCACCTCATTCCGCCTTGGATGCAAAACCCACAGACCGCAAGTCAAAAAAAATGTTTTCAATTGAGCATTGCCAAGCGATTATTTATTGCACGAGTAACTTCATTTGCGTTTTATGAGCAGTGAGCGCTACTGGGAGTTGTTCAGTTTCTTGGTTGACGTTAGGTGGGTGGAAGAGCAGCTGCAGTCTGTGCCTGTGCAGGCTAAAATAAACAAGGTTACTGTAGCTAAAGGAAGCGTTGGAAATGTTTAATCACAGAAGACTGGCTGCATATGATAAAGTTGGAAATTTACAAAGAAAGTGAGTTTTGGATGGTGATGGAATTACCATTTTTAATTCTGGGGGTAGGAGAAGATGTATTTCCAGAGCCGCCTTTCCCTACAGCCCCACCATCCATGGGGGGGGCCCCAATTTTGTGCAAGGGGGTGCATCATCACCATAAGGCGTAGTGCATTGTCCCAATGATTGATCGTACGCAGAAGAACAGGTGAATAAAATCGCAGAATACACCAGCTTAATTACCAGTCCCTGTTGGTGTAATGGTACAGCTACTACCTTAAAAGAAAAGGGTATGGGTTTGATCCCAGCGTCACTTAACAATGTTTTTTTTAGTTATTTTGCACTAAAAATTATTGAAATTGTTTCCCGTGTTATTTGCATTACTTCAAAATATGAAACTTAACTAAAGCCAGGTTAAAGTCAGATAGTATTAAAAATAGCATTTAATGGGTCAGTCAGCCCTTGTGATGCGGTGACCACAGCTGGAGGGGGGGATCAGTTCAATCAATCAATTATCTATCAACATCAGGCAGAATCATAGTTGTGAACCTAGTGATGCAGATAGTGATCATGCAGCCACACAGGGGCATGATCTCGGCCCCTGTCCACCTATTGTTGAATGAGATGTGCAGGGGATGACTCACATGCTGAGTCCGACTGTGCTGTGTGGGAGGACTTCCGAGAGCTGTGGGAGGATACTGAACGTGCACCGCTCTTTCTGTCCCGTGGCGGGTCCAGTGTGGAGCACATGTCCAAGTACAGCTCCTGGGCCTTACAATGCACCAAACAAAAGGTTAAAGTCTGATATTTTCTATAATCCGGCCAGGAGAATTGTGGACTTGTACCTTCACAGAGGAGGGCGCTATCTCCAGTGGCGACAGCTCCTCAAGGCCAAACGCTCGCCTCCTTTCAGCTCGTACTTCAGCATAACTGAATCACAAGAAGAAAGTATTAGTCACGGTGCTCCTTCAGGATCAGACGCATCTCATAGGCCTCTTTAATCCCAAAACATGGCAGGAGAACAAAATAAGCTCACCTGACAACAGTGTGAGTACACACTATGAACTCTGGTTTTGAGTTCCACTGGTGATACGTAATGTAGTAGTGCGTCCGCAACCAAATCCACTGCTGGCCCTTTGTCAGAAAGCGGTAGTAGCAGGATTTACCTTTTCCAAACTGCATCACTAGGGAGAAAAAAAAAACACTCATGGGCTGAAGGTTGCCATAATACATAAGTCACCAATTGGTACAGTTTAGCTCATCTCGCCTTGTTTTTGGAATGCAAACCCTGATCTAGCTCAAATTTACACTACAATCAGTCCCATACAGTTCAGTATTTGTCCGAGTAAAATGTCTTTGACTTTGGGATGTGACATCATACCATGAACATGGAGAAGTTCTGTTCCTGTTGGTTCACAGAAGTGACCGTTCTTTGTTGACCAATCAGCGAACTACGCTTGTCTCGTGCCTCAACCTTTGAATACTCCACCTCTGTGGCTGTTACTAGAGGTGCTCGATAAACCGGTCGGATTGTTGTCCAGCACTTAATTACTGACACTGTCATCAACCGATAACTACATGTATACGGGCAGCAGCTCTTCCCTCAAACTAATGATGGGTCACATCTCGCGTAATGAATGAACACGTTATACTGCTCTTCCTGTGATGCCACCCAATGCATTTCACAAATAAACACTGTGCAAAATAAGACAAAATACTGAAATAGAAAGTGTCATTTCTTTGAAACGTTTTGTCTCGGCAAAATAGTCGTTAAATAAATCATGCGCAATAGTCTACCGAAACGCCGTATGTCGTATAGCGAAAGAATGCACCCTATCAGTAACGGACTTGCGATTTTATCAGTTACTTACATTGCTTATGACATTGTGCTATAAGCTCCAAATCATCCACATGATAGTAATCATAGCCAGATGTTCCAAGAACCTCGAAGGGTAAATAGCCTATGATTGGAGAAGCCCTGAAAGAAATAAAAAAACACAATGAGTAGGTAGCGTGTTGAGTGTTTAGAAATCAACAGTAATGAATGATTATTGGAATCGGTGACATGATTTACGGTACCTATGATCTAGAAACAGGAACTTCCATTCGAGGCTGTGCCGGGACGTGAATTCATCACAAGGATCATGCACGTTACACAAATCCTATAAAAAATGAACACAGTAGGGGTAAGTTTCCTTCAGGATTTGATAACAAGCAATGTTTACTCAAGTGAGATACATATAATAAGCTTACATGAAGGTAAGACCTGCGAGTGTTATGCTACTTACATATTATTATTATTCCTTTTCAGAAACAGTGAACAAAATATAAACCAACCAAAGTGTTATACCACATATACTTAACTTATCGTTTTTGTTTTGAGTTATTACAAATTATTTTATAGGTCAAAGTTCACCCAGCTCCCCCATTTTCTCCAAATTAAACAAATATAGTCGCAATTGTTTGTGCTACATTTGTGCTGTTTTGTGCTATTAAAAAGGATCCTATGTGCTGTCATACTTTTGAAGTTATTAAATATTTAAAGTAACTAATTTTTAGTTATTCAGTCCGCTACTAAGTTTAACCCAAGTTCACTCAGCCCCCCATTGTCTACAAATTAAACCAATCATTTATGCTTGATTTGTGCTGTTTTGTGCCATTAAAATAATCATTTGTGCCGCTTTTGTTTTTGAGCTATTACAGATTATTTTATAGGTCAGTCAAATTTAACCCAGCCCCCCCATTTTCTCCAAATGAAACAAAAATAATCGCAATTGTTTGTACTGGTTTGTGCCATTAAAGTGCTTGTTGGTGGCGGTTTGGTTTTTGAGTTATTACAAATCATTTTATAGGTCAATCAAAGTTCACCCAGCACCCCATTTTCTCCAAATGAAACAAAACACCGTAAATTCTGGTGTATAAGACGCAAGCACTAAATTTAGAGGAAAAAACTGATTTGTACATAGGCCGCACCGGACTATCAGCCACACAGCTCGTTAAAAAAACAACTCACGACTAGCTTGTCAACCCACTGGAAATTACAGGAGGTCTTTACTCAATATAACAGTTTCAAAGTTTAAGAAAAAAGTAGCAGCTTATACACCAGAAATTACAGTAGTTGCAGTCATTTGTGGTACATTTTTTGCTGTTTTGTGCAATTAAAAGGATCATTTGTGCTCTCATACTTTTTCCGTTATTAAAGATTCGAATGTCTGGTGGTCACATAATCATCCCATGCTCAAAACAAAATCCAAAAGAGTTTTAATTCCTTAATTTCTTCTTAATTTGTGCTATAAAAAATATTGACTGTGTTATATTCATTTTGTAGTTATTAAGCTTATTACAAAGGTCAGTCTAAGTTCACTCAGCCCCCATTTTCTCCAAATTCAACCAAAGTAGTTGCAACACTTTTGTGCTTGGTTTGTGCAAAAGTAGTTGTAATTGTGCTGTTTGTGTTGTTTTATTATCGTTTGTGCTGTCATACTTCTCGATCCCCCCGACATGAAAACAGAATAGTCTCATTCCTTTTTTGCGCAGCTTATTGTGGCCAACCTAAGGCACATGTGTGCAATAATCATGCTGTCTAGTCAGCATCTTGATATCCCACACATGTGAGATGGATGGATTATCGCGGCAAAGGAGAAGTGCTCCCTTAGACAGATTTAGACAGATTTGTGAACAACATTTGAGAGAGACAGAGGCCTTTTGTGTACATAGAAAAAGTGGTAGATCTTTACGTTCAGCTCGAGAAAAATGGGGGCAAAAACAAAAGTGTTTTGTTTCTATTTTTTGTTGAGTGTATAAAAGTCAATGCCAAGCAGTACATGTGAGGGTACCACCCCAGTTAAAAGCCATGTCCCCCTAAAGGTACATTGATGGAAGAAAAATTCTCCAACCCAACCACAGCTGGTTTCATTTCTTCAGTTAGTTGTCACACAGATGCAAGTCTCACCTTGAGAAACTGCGGAGTGACTAATCGTACAGTAGCAATGAGGCAGACCTGCTCCTCCAGCGATGACTGCAGGCTTCTTGGTAATGTCAATTCAACCCCATTACAAGAGGATGTAGGCACTGGGGGACATTAAAAAGTCATTCTAATTAGGAAAATAAATGATAACAATACAGTACATTTCCCAACAAGGAAAATGTAAAATGGAGTCTTATTAGCTGAGATACTAAAATAAGTACTTACCATTGTTATGAAACTTGAAATCCCCAACAAACTTGACATACTCGTACACAGGTTGCTCTTTTGGATCGATGTTGCCTCTGGCAAGGTGACAGCAAAATTCAACATGTGCCTCACCTGAAAAAAACAGCCCGTTTGATTGAAATCAGGATTGAAATCATGTGACTGCGTAAGCGCAACAAATCAGCTTTGTGTGCTTTGTGGTGAGAGCTCAGGTTCAAACATTGTGTAATATTTTGAAATAAGAATTTCCACTCCTTAAATCCACCGAGTCACAACGCAGTTTGGACTCATTTCTTTGACCACCACATGATTTCCATGCAAATTTACTGCACAGCAGAAGACTAGCCAGTGATAATGCATCATCAACAAGTTGAGGTTAGTGTGCATAAACCACAGCAATGTGCACACCATTTAAGGACTCCTTTTCATGTGCATTGGGCTGAGAACACGTGGTTCTGTAACTTGTTTTGAGGCTTAGCTACTCACATCTCTCTTCCTGCTAAAAGCTCAATAGTAATGCAGGATTAAGGTCAGAGCCTTGAGCCCTGGATAGTTCATTGCCAGGGGGATTATTGTGTTAACATAACAGTGATTAAAAGTCTAAAACTATGATACTAAGCATATGACTATTATTAGCTAAAAGGGATAATTATAGACACACAAGTTAGAAATCCAATAAACTACAAACCCCATTCGACAACCTGCTTTCTCCATCTTTAAATATATCCAGCCCTGAAAAGGATTCCTGGTGATATTTTTAGCTTTTTGTGATGAAACTGAATAGGAGATATGTTTTGGACTTGTGCTGACAAGATGAATTGTGTTGCTGTGTCGTTCAGACAACGTGAAAACAGGCGACTCACCGGCCAGGAAGTCAGCAGCAATGGGGTCAGTCATCAGCATATGGGATGATAGCAGCTTGTACACCTCCCCGTGTTCCCGTTCCGGGAGGAAATTTAAGATATTTTGGTCCACCATATCTGACTGGTGCAAAAGAACACACATTACAAGTAAACAATCTGTCGCCATATTGACTTTTAACACCTACCGAAAGCAAAAAAAAAAAAAAAAAAAAAGGATTTATTTTTATTTGCATGCCAGCCTGTCTGTTGCTGCTTGTTCCTATACGTTTGTGCCTTCACTTTTGTCTTCAATAAGTACAACCCTTTTGGGGTGAGATAAGGCACCGACTTGGCCATTGAAGAGTGCAGTGGGACCTTGGTGTTCCTCATTAATTGGTTCCAAAAGGTCCGACGAAGACCAAGGCAATTTTTCTCATAGGCAATCATGTAAATCCAATTAGTGCCAAAAATAACCCAAAAATATTACCAAAAATACATTTTATGGAGAATAATTATAGTTTTACATGCAGAAAACAATGCAAATATAATTATAAATAAGGAATGGATGGAATTTATGTTGATGTAGACTTCCTGTACGTCCTGGCAAGATCAAATTCAATAGTGTTTCTCATCTTCTTTATCAAATTTACGACACTTGCAACTTTCCTTGTCCCCATGGGGGGTTATTTAGCAGCTGCACTCAATAAAAAATGCACACATAGTGAGTCAGCAACCCATAGGTTGCTTTGTTTGGGCACTCAAATTCATGGAAGAAATGGACTATTTTGTCAAGCACAACATTGCGAGGAAACTGACAAAAAACTAATCAACTGAAAACTGGTGTGTACAAAAACCGAGTTTTAACTGTGCTTTATTTCTATGCCTTTAGTGAAGGCCTGGGAAAGTATCTCCCGGAGAGAAACCTCATTCATGAAGAATTCTTAAGAAAATGACATATTTTTAAAGAAGAATAGAGCGTTCACCAATGTATGAGTTTCTTATGAGCATATAGCACAAATCTTACATACAGGTAACTGTCTTTATTGAGCAAAAATAAGTGTTTCATGAATTTTCTGTGGTTCTATACTTGAGAATAATATAGGATTAAAAAATTATTATATAAAGGAGGGATGTATAGTAGGGATAATATCGGTCAACCGATATTGGCATAAATATGAGATTTCTGATCATTTTGGTATTGGTATTTCTGCCGATACTGACATCGTGAGTGAGTGCAACCTAATCAGACTGTACCATCCTCCACAGAGTAACAAGCTCAGTATGTCCACAGTGTGGAATTGTCTCCAAGTTTGGCCTTCGGATTGTAAATATGCAACTTGCAGTGACTGTATAAAGTGTAATGTTTAGGTTTTTGTGTGTAATGTGGCTCCACCTAAATAGTAGCGCTGTCTACTAATCAGAAACAGGTACCGCTGCATGCACGTTCCACTCTCCTGCACATTGCACCCAACAGAAAACCAAAATAAGAGCACAAAATGTGAAAAATAAGGAAACGTGAAAACTGAGGAAAAGCAAAACTAGGCCTGCCACGCAGAACATGACATAAAGTACTGGTTGTACAAGGCGTCTTCCTTCAATACGTCTAATCTAATATCACACCTCAGGAAGAATCACTCAAAGTCACACGCAGCATTTTGACACTTTTTCTATAAATTGCATTGCATTCTGCAGTATAGTCGTTGCTCGTTTATCGTGGTTAATTGGCATTAGTAGGATTCAGCATTGATTAATGGAATATTTTTGTAGTTATGGCACAGAGCACCTGTTTACAATCTTCTAAATATATTTTTAACATTATTAACAGCCGTATAGTCAACTTTACAATTGTATATTTCTATAGTAGATGTAATAAAGAGAAAATAACACATATTAGACATAAATAAGATAATGTAGACTCACACGTTTGCAGCTCCGTGTTGTTGTTTTTTTGGACGGCGTACTTCCCGTGGTGGCTACTGCCTCATGGCTTTACACTCGTATTACCCAATATAGTAGACATAATTAGAGTGAATAAGCCATTAAAGGCGTAAATAAAATTCCTGCTCGTGTGTGTCACACTAAATGTGTTCCCAAGGGGACCTCAGTGGCGGGCGGACAGATGTGTGGAGGCCAGGAAGTGACGTTGAAGGTTCAGAGTTGAGTTTATTTTGCATCTCTACTATTATGTCTTCATCATTAATACCTTAAGTCTGATGTTAAGAATATTTATTAAGAGAATTGTTTGTGCTTTGTTCTTAAGTCCTTTTTCTCCCCAATTGTAGACATTTACCCATCCATCTTCTCTGCCGCTTATCCTCACTAGGGGTCACGGGACTATGCTAGAGCCTATCCCATCTGACTTTGGATGAGAGGCGGGGTACACCCTGGACTGGTCGCCAGCCAATCGCAGGGCACATATACTGTAGACAAACAACCATTCACATTCATACCTATGGATAGAGTCGCCAATTAACCTAGCATGCATGTTTTTCTAATGTGGAAGGAAACTGGAGTATCTGGAGAAAACCCACGCAGGCGTTTACTAATTACCATAATGCCCACAAAAGCCAATAAGAGCATGAGACTGGGATGCATTCATTCTAGCACAACTGTAACCACAACTGTGCACATTGAAGTAAACACTTTCATGAATAAGGGCCATTGACTGCATATGATTCCCATCTAAGTATTTCATATTTGGGTTTTATTTACAATTATGTCCCTAAATCCAAATATGATTGGAGGTATTCTGCATGAAGTCACAGTCAAGAGTAATTCCTACAATAAATGGGAATGCCATATTTTTGTAAACGTCTATACTTCAGTAAGATTTTGATTGAAACACATGTCACTTAATTTCACTGTCCAAATACTTCCTGATGATAGGCTCCAGCATACCCACGTAACTCTAATGAGGATTAAGCGCCACAGAAAATGAATGAATGAATACTTGACCTTTGACAGCAATAGGATTTCATTTTAAGCATTTAATTAAATATCATAATCATTAAATTCAGCTGCAAGAAGAGTGCATCCCACCGATGCGTTTCCACTTACCGGCAAATGTCCAATAAGTGAAGACACACTGTCCGACACGTATATGATGTTTCCATCTGTAGTTAACGCTAACAAGAAACCATCAAGCGCCTGTAAAAAAAAAAAATGTAAACAAAAAAGAGAGAAGGCAGCTTGGTCACTGATCTATTGTGAGGAGCACGGCACTATATTCATGCTTGCAGATGAAAAGTTGGTAAGTTGATGCAAAGCTGTTGGCGTGTTTTCCATATTGAAATCATCAATTTGAGAGGATACCAGTCTATCTCGTGCATCCTCTTACGTGCTTACCTCGAGCATGAGCTGCGTGAACTCCTCGTTGCTGAGGAATGAAGGCTTCCAGTCTTGTCTGACATCGCACGTTTCATTCTGTGCACTGATGTCTGCGTAGCGAGCACAGTTAAAGGCAACTGACGAGTGACTCATACTCGACCATGTGAGGTGTGTTCGTTAACAACGGTAACTAAAACAAAGAGTTGTGTTTGTTTTGCCCCACCTTTTTGTTTCTGCAAGAAGTCAATAGTTCTTTGCAGTATGGTGGACTTGTCCATCTTGCGAGGATGGCCTTGGCCCTGCAGCATGGTGCATAGCTCTTTGATGAGCACATTGAACTGGTCTCGTCGCTTCTTTTCCGATTTGTTTCGGGATGCCCTTTTTGCAATAAACACATGCAGTCGTCATTTTCCAGAAGAAGGCAAGAACATTTACAGCAGCACATGTTTAACGGAATGTGTCCCGATTGCATACAAAAAAATACACAAAAGATTTCCAAACAGCCTAAAAATTTGCGTTACGAAGTTCCGTGCTAAGACGTTCCGTGTTTCGACATTTCATTGTTACGATGCACTCATAATTTAACAATGTACAAAGAGAAACAGAAGAAAACTAGGTAATATACTGTACGTAGTTGACTCTTGTGATGGCAATGTGTCAATGAATAGGATCATGAAATTGAACAGTGAAGTGAAATTAGACTGTGAAATGCTCAGAAAGCGGAGAAATCAACATTGGCTGCATGCCGCTCAAACGCCATGACCAACATCAAGGATAATTTATGTAAGTTCCGACGTACACTAAAACTGGACTGACATCGCTGTCATAGGAGCAGAACTCGTTTGGAGACAGATGACCTCCTGCGTACAGGAATTTAATTCAACTAACATATGGATAGACCAGAGGTGTCCAAAGTGCAGCCTTGGGGCCGTTTATGGCCTGAGGGTGTTTTTTATTGGCCCTCGGCGCATTCTAAAAATACGATTAAACTAGAAAATTTAGAAAAACAGCAAAAATTGGGGGAGGAAGCCGTACTAAAACGAAAATTTAATTAAAAAATAAATATATATATATATATATATATATGTTTTTTAAAGTAGGTAAAAATATTATGAGAAACAAACAAAACAAAGAATAAAGTTGCAATTTTCTAATACTTATAACTATAATACTAAAACTTATAATATCCATCCAGCCATCCGTCCATCTTCTTCCGCTTATCCGAGGTCGGGTCGCAGGGGCAGCAGCCTAAGCAGGGAAGCCCAGACTTCCCTATCCCCAGCTACTTCGTCCAGCTCTTCCTTGCTTCTACCAGTTGGACGTGCCCTGAACACCTCCCTAAGGGAGGCGTCTGGGAGGCAGTGCTTCTCATCTTAGCCACCCTACAACTCATTTCGGCCACTTGTACCCGCGATCTTGTCCTTTCAGTCACTACCCAAAGCTCCTGACCATAGGTGAGGGTAAGAACGTACATCAGCTGGTAAATTGAGAGCTTTGCCTTTCAGGTCAGCTCCTTCTGCACCACAATGGATCGATGCAGAGTGTGCATCACTGCAGATGCCGCACCAGTCCGCCTGTCGATCTTGCGTTCCATCCTTCCCTTACTCGTGAACAAGACCCCAAGGTACTTAAACTCCTCCATGTGGGGCAGGATCTCATCCCCGACCTGGAGATGGCACTCCAGCCTTTTCCGGGAAAGAACAATGGACTCGGACTTGGCGGTGCTGATTCTCATCCCAGCCGCTTTACACTTGGCTGTGAACCGATCCAGTTATAATATTCCGATAATAAAATGAAATATTATGAGAATAAAGACATAATAAAAAGAGAAAAATATGGTCAAGGAAGTTGAAATATTTGTAAAAATAAAACAAAACAAATAAATGAAGGAAAAACAAGCAAAAAAGTGTAAATGGAAGGAGAGTACCAATAATGCGCTTTGTCCCCGATAACACAAAACTGAGATGTAGGCTCGCATCGCTACATGAGTTGGTTGAGAAAATGTAACAGTGGTCGCCGCTTCCTTTTATTTTTTAGTATGCGGCCCTCGGTGGAAAAAGATTGGACACCCCTGGGATAGACAAATAAATGATAATTACTCAGTCGTGATGGAAGCGTTAACCCTGCCCCAGAATAAACAACGGTGTGGTCCCGTTACACCAGTGGTTCTCAATTATTTTCTGTCATGCCAGAAATGTTTTGAGGCCCCCCGATTTGAAATACTATTGAGAAACTGATAATATCTATTTATTTATCTTTACTGTACAGACTGAACTTGAAACTGAAACCAAAAAAATGCAACAAAATGGAGAGCTGTGAAGCATACAAGCGTATATTCAATGTTGAGTATGATGAATTTCACCAAAAGAAAAAACCTGTTTGTTTTCGTTTGTACGTGAGTTCACAGTGGAGGTCATTCATTGTCTACTGCTTCGTTATTGTCTGAGTCAGAAAATGCCTAAGTAGAGATTTGCGTCCCTGCGCATTTTGTTTGTTTGTCGTACACAACGTTAACAAGGCAGAAGAGGGACGTGGTCAATAGGCAAAAGAGTAATCCTTTTAAAGCGAAGGCATTGATTTGAACACTTTACTTGACTTAAAAACATGCTTCTCTGTGCTTTTCCAAGCGAGGTAAACACCCTCCAACAAGACATTTTTATTGGAAACATTTTTTTTTTTTACTGTGTTTTCCATCAGTGGAGAAACTGCAACTAAATCAATTTTTCCGATGTCAAATATGACAAGTCATCATTCTTTAAAGTCTGAACATAGCTGCATGTCATAAATACAACAGAAGTACCTTTTGGCCCTGTCTTTTTCATCTTCATCCATTAAATCTTCCACGCAGCTGATGGTACTAGAATCAGACCAGCAGAAATTAAATTACACATCTCTCACAAACCACAAACAATGCACAAAGCTCGGACAAATCTCATCAGCTAATGTGTGGTTACCTGGCAACAGCACACTTGCTTTCTATTGCAACCAACCCAAACCTTTATTTTGAGAGTCTTCATTAAACAGAGCTTCATCTGAATAAACTATGCTTTCCCCACATATTATTGTACAGTGCAATATATTATCCATAGAAATAGCAGAATGCAGTTACAGTAAATCTGCACATGGTTTTCACATGTCATCACAGAAAAATATAAATGACAGTTTCCTCCAGGTTATTATCACAGGATTGTTAAAAAAACAATACTAGTAAAGATGTAGAAAGGAACAACTGGTCAGAAGCTAAAAAAAAAAAAAAGTTCATGCTCTAAACACCATCAAACCCTATCTTGAAATAAATAATTTTAGTACACAAGTTTATGCAAGCACCCCACACTACTTCAAATAGTAACGTTGGTGCAGATGCTTATGGTGACAGAACAGGAGAGGTGTGTCCAGGCTGGTCCACCAATATTATAGCTCAACAAAGTAGCAACGACACATTGCAGTACAATCCAAGGGATTTTGAAGGTTATATGCAGTTTCTACATTATGTTGCCTTAAACCGCTTTAGAAAGAAAAAGGACAGACACTAACCGTTGACAAAGAGTACGAGTGACAGATTAGCTACAGACCAATCAATATACAGTACAGTGGAATCTTTAAAATCAATCTCAACTCATTCGGTCACATTTCTAATTGAAATCATAGAAACAGAAATCATTTGTACAAAGCATTTGAACGATGAACCCTGCTATCATCCTTGGGGTTCATTTGACCCCATTCAATGTTTAAAAAAATAGTAGTTGACTTTTTATTTTTTTGCTTCTTATTTCATGACTCTTCCTAATTTGATGGGTACAATTGGTTCAGCATAAAATTATCGTTATGATATTTTTTCCATCTGTTAAACACACATTGCACGCTTTGGTGTTCCTCTGGGCTCAATTTGACCCCAAGCTGTTTTAGCTGTGAAAAACACGTCTGTCTTTGTGTGACCCACGTGTGACCTAACATCCACACACCTACAAGTGCAGAGTTGATACTTTTGAGTTGAGGAAGGTATATCAAATATAATACATATGCTCTAAATTCCATGAACCCGGCTTCGCCAAGGTCCCCACTTTGAGCTGCCACCCATCTCACACTGCACTCGACCCCTTTTTCTAAGAGTGGTGAGCCCATTGGCCACCAGACGCTTGCCATGGAGCCCCACCCCACTGTGACCCGACCTTGGATAAGTGGAAAACCCCCTCACACACACCAAATATTGACGATCCTAAGCCCCAATAACATAAGGGAGACGTCATAGTGACTAACCAGAAAAATTTTATAAAAAATACAAATAAATACAAATAAATGAATGACTTAATAGTTAAGCAAAACAAAGAGAGTCTTAACTTTACGGACAAAGCCCGATGTGAATTTGCGTTGCAGGACCGCCCCACACATTAATTGGGACACAAGTGTAAAAAGATGAAAACCATAAACCAAACAAGGGACAACACATACGCTACGGCTTTAAAAGTCTGTTTACATCAGGTAACTTCCTGTAGCACTTCTTCTTTTCATCTCATGTTCTCTTCTTATTTCAACCCCTTTTGGAATAAATGTGGTAGAGAAAAAGGCAAGCCCAAGAAAAAGCAAAACACATAGGTAATGCTGGGGTTGAGGGGTTGCTGAACTGACTCTTATGGTGTACGCTGTCTCATCATGCCACTGAAGTAATGCAAGGGCAGAAATTTGGGTCGTTTGACTTCCACTCTATTGTCAATATTTCAAATGCTGCAGAGCGTAGTGGATGTAGACGACAACAATAACAACAAAGTCCCCGAATGAAAGGAAGCTCGTCGTCATACTTACTCCCATTCCCTGCGGCTGGAAGGACAGGGGCCGCCGAAGTCAGAAAGGTTGTCCATACTCACGCTCTTTCCCATCCAGGCTGTCTCTCGATTCTCACAAGTCCCATCCGTGTTGACCTCATCTGAGCGTACTTTCACACAAAACTAGCACACCCTAGCGGACGTACAAATGCCAAATCCTGCGAACACACATAAAAAAAAGTGCATACCATTATCAACTACTCTGTTGACTCAATTTTATTTGGGTTGTAGAAGAAAACACATGCAGTGGAACCTCGGTTTTCGTATGATTCCTTTTTTGACAAAAAGTTTTGCTAAAACTTTGCCTCGGGTCTTGTACACCGTCTCGGTTATCGTATTGTGTGTGACAAACTCGTATTTTACTCTTTGGTACTAGATAGCATTGCTTGTTGATTCAGTCATCTTGGATCACACACCCAACACCAAATAACGCCATACTTGTTTTACACCAGGGGTGTCAAACTCAATCATACTGGGGGCAAACAGCAAAGCCAACTTCAGATTGTGGGCTGAACTAACATTTTTGGGTATCTGGAATTTATATTGTTTCCTATTGGAAAAATTGTTCGGTTAATTTGGTTTAAGACAGACCCTTTGGAACAGATTCATCTGGAAAAACCAAAGTTCCACTGCACTATTAAATGTCCAAAAATATGTATCTTTCTGTGGATTACAGCTCACCATCAGTAATGTAACAGCATTGAACTATTTTCAATTTGGGTGCAGCATTGCAACAGTAAAAAGTGTTTTTGCACAGGAGGAGCTTCTCTGACCTAGAAAAAATGTCTGAAGCAGATAATTCATATGATAACCTTGCAGAAAAAAATAATAATTGAACAATCACTTCCTTCACAGCCACTGAATAAGGTGAAAATGAACAAGAAAAGGCACTTTTGTAATAAACATCCCGACTAAGAGCTGACATGGGTGACGCATAGAAGTGTCATGCTAAAAATGTTACGTTGTTACGATGAATAATCTGCCTTCAAACGATCACCACTTATTTGCTTTTGCGGTTGGCTCGGTTACGTATGAGTGAGTCCTCCAGTGAAAACACTTTTTGTCTCCGCTATGTCCATGATTATTAATCTAAAAGTCGATGTAAGGCAAAGCACGCCAAATGTACAGTATGCATGCAACAGATTTCAAGCACAAAATCATTCTGAGTTGCAAAAGGAAACAAAGTAGATTTATATACTGTACATGGAAAGAATGAACTGAAATAGATAGAAATTAATTCCAGTCATGCAGGTTTAAAATGAAGCGCAGCACTACTCTCAACACTCCACTGTTGTGACCATCATTAAGGATATACGTATATCAACAATCTCTTTATTGCAAAAACAAAATTGGCTTAACTGCGCCAAAACAACATCAGCAAACTAAACTGACCTCTCTGCCCACAGCCACAAACACAGTTAGGACTCACGTCACGCTCACAGACAGTTGGAAAGGATAAAACACTTTAACACTACACATAACTGCCAGGTCGCTGATCCCCTTAAAAGTGGCAGTAATATCTAAGCAGTGTAGTAGTGGTCTTATTCTTGACATGGAAAGGTTGCTAGTGCTTTGGCTTTTATTTTTGTATTACTGTGGCATTTAATTCTTGTACTTGTTTTTATTCCTGTACTTTAACTCCATCATGCTTTCTGTGTACAGTGTGAGTATAATATTTTAGCTATAATTTATGAATAAGATCATACTTACACCAAACATCAGCTTACATCACAGTCTAGGAACTGAACTTGTACGTAACCTGAAGACCACCTGTACTGATTATTGTGACCAATCAAAATATGGTTCCAATTTGCTCAAAATATGGCAGCACTCTGCTCATAGTCCAAAAATATCGCTCATTTTCCGTCAATTGATTTGCTTTGGGCCTTGTTTCCTTTTAGCAAGATAAATGATGTAGCAGCGTAGGCCTGTCATGATAACAAATTTTGCTCGTTGATAATTGTCCTACAAATTATTGTTGATAATTGATATTATGGACAACATTTTTTAGACCTTTAATTATATGGCATAATTATGAGAGTACATCGTATAAACTTTAATTTCTCAAGAGTATTGGAATGTCAAGAGCTTTTCAATAAGATATATTAAACAAACAACATAATACCCCATAAAACCCCAATGAAAATAACATGGACTTTCCGTCTCTTGTAGCAAAAATTGCTCTTCAATAAAACACACAATCATAACCAAAAACAATACAAAATAGACCCTGTCAGGAAAAAATAGTCTTTCACTTGTATAGCACTTTTTCACCTCCAAGGGACTCAAAGCGCTTTGACAATGTTAGCACATTTATATACTGATGACGCAGCATCAGGAGCAACTGGGGGTTCAGTATCTTGCCCAAGGACACTTCGACATGATCACGGGAGGACGGACAATCGAACCCGCAACCTTCAGATTGGGAGACTACCACTCTACCACCTGAGCCATGCCGCCCCAAAACGCTCTCTCACTCCAATAAAAAGCAGACATAACAATAATTACAATATAAATAAAATGGAGTACCAAGTCTCTGTAAACAAAATTGCACTTGAATAAATAATGACCATTGGGTATTTATTATCCCTTAACTGGAAGGCCTAACGTGTAGTGAACCACACTGTGAGTGTGCACGATTTTGCACTACTTTACTACGTCGTCCAAACACCTCAGTCAGCATTGACTGTCGGGACAAAGGCTCCGCTGCCCGCAGCATTTTTTTTAATCGTTGGATTAATCAGGCCTATAGTAGTGTGACACATGGGCATGTGACTTGCAAGTTTTCATTGCACGATAAATACGATAATGGCAACAATTATATTTTGAAATGGTACTATAACCGTAGGAAGGTTTATCATGGTTTATCGTGACAAGCATAAAGGCTATGTTCACAGTCCAGGTCATTTTGCTCATATGTGACGTGTATCTGATTTTTTTCATGTCGTTGTGAACACCACAATTCCGATTTTTTCAAATACGACTCAGGCCTCACTCGTATGTGGATATAAACCCGATACGTATGCGATGCGACTGCAGTGTGAACGGTCAGGTCGCATATATCCGACCTATATGTCCTCGAAATGCGTGTTTCGCCGTGCTTGCCGAGACCTTAAAGGTACTCACCGATGTAGGCAAAAGTTCTTCTTCTCATCCATAAATTATTTTTAAAAGGTGTTAGTAAAGCAGCGTTCATCAGACGTGGCAGCAAGTTGTTTACGAACTAGCATAGCTTTCTTTCTTCTTAATCTCCTACACGGAATCATTTGGTTGAGAAAATATTGACTCCTGTTGCACAAATCCTTGAAATTGCCACAAACACGTTAAGGAGAGCATGCTAGTAATCTGCAGATCAATACTGAAATATGGATACCAGCTCTTCGTGCTCTAAAGTCCATTCTGAAATCAAAATAGTGATACTTTTGATACTACTACTACAGATATACAGTATTATAGTTTTTTCTGATGTTGTATATTAGCTTGGCTACATTATAAATCACCCCACTACCTCAGTGTACTTCAGGTTTTGAAATAAATCAATAAATTACTATGATGTCTTGTATTCTTTATGCTACGATGTGAAATACTGCACAGTACTTTTTAAAATCAGACACATAAGGTGATTTTGCAAATTGTATCGGATCGTTATCGCCTATACCATCATATATTTTACCCAGTATCGGATCGGAAATTAAATCTAGCCAGAATCTAGCCAGTCGCCGAAAATCCAAATGAAAGTCCTTAATCCTCAAAGTAGAAAGGGAAATTCGGAAAAGTTACTAAAATAAAATCACTAACAACAAACAACTCTAATTAAAAGGTTTTACTTAGTCATATCCTTGGTTGGTCAACTTTTGCCTCAGTTTGTGTCATTTAAGGCACATTTTCCTGACAATTTTGGTCAGATGGCCTTTATTGCTGTATTGCAGATGAGAAGTTCCCCTGTGTACAGTAGTTTTGTCTTATTAGCTTCTCTTCATTACACAGCTGTTACACACAAAATGTTACCATAATAATATAATAGTGCAGGTAAGTGAGCAACAAGTTTCAATCAGGATCACCTCCTTCGATCAAACTTCTGTTACATTCCAGCCCGTAAGCTCTTATTTTGGTGTGTTTTCCCTATTACTTCCTGTCTTGTCTCTGCCCATAGACTTCTGGGTTGGGTTGGGTGCTGGACGGAGCCACGAGCAGCAGCTGGTTCCTAACTGCAATAGAGAATTTTTTCTCCCTGCCATGCTTATGTCCTGCCTCGCTTTCGGGTGTTACCTCTCCTTACTCCATTTGACAAGTGCTACTGGTAAGCCCGTTTTTTTTTTTTTTTGTGCAACTGCATCCTTAGCAGTAATGCAAATCTGTTTGTGATAGATGATTCGATTCGAATCTAGATACATAGGTTACAATATGATTCAAAACCGATATATTTTAAAGACGAAACGATTTTAAAGGATTCGATGCAGTGTACAAATTATATAATTTGATTAAATTCTACTGTTAATGTTTGTTTGATATAGAAATTAATTTTCCATTATCAAATAAAGATGCCAATTATATGAAAAAGGCATTCTCTTACAGTATTTTCAAATGTGTAAAAAAGCACATCATAACCCCAAGCATTTCGTCAGGCACTGGCAAAAATAAAGTCAACAGAATAACAAGTACAGTACGGTACATTCTAGATTTTATATCTATATTTTTATACCTGTTAAATTTGGAACATTTTTAACATGTCTTACTGTTGCTAGAAATGGAAGTGGAGCCACCAAACATCCATTGTATACTGTGTGCAATGACAATAAACATTGATCTATCTATTTATATAAAATATAACAATGGAAAAACAGACGTCTTAACCTTCAGGCCAATCATCCATCCATTTTCTATGCCACTTATCCTCACTAGGGACTCCGGGATATGCCGGGATATGATGGAGCCTATCCCAGCTGACTTTGGGCGAGAGGCAGAGTACACTCTGGACTGGTCGCCAGCCAATCGCAGGGCCCACATAGACAAACAATCATTCACGCTCACATTCATACCTATGGGCAATTTAGAGTCACCAATTAACCTAACATGCATGTTTTTGGAATGTGGGAGGAATACACGCAGCTTCAGCACCTCACTGTGTAAAATGAAGCCACACATATCAGCCTACATTCTTTAAATGAATTGAGGTTAAAACCACACCTTGCTAGGTTAAGAGCTAAAAACACCGGTGTCTGGTTACATGTGTGCCCTGAGGTATTAAAAGCTTTCAACTAGCGACTCGAACTTGGGGAATGGTACAAGCCGACAGTGGAGTTCAAGTTCAAGAGCAACAGCTTTAAATGTCCTATGAAGAACACCAATGTGACAACTTCATTTCAAGATTCTACTATCGGGTTTTCTTTTCAACTTTAATGGACGAACATCTGCTGCTCAAAGGACTTCACACTTTATGGTTTGTTTAGGGATGTGGACAACTTTTCTCAGGACGTTGAATCGATCGCAACTAGACTGTTCAGGTTGTCTTTGAAGACGCTTTGTCTCTTATCCAAGCAGGTGTCATCAGTTCATGCTCATTGACTAGATAGGACAGCTCTAGTCTGGCGGGATGGTTCAGAACCTAAAGTATGTATCCTCTAAATTAGAGGCACGCCCCAACCAAGACTAGATTCACTCTTTTGGGGTGCAAAATAACAGTCTTTAAGATACAGTGGTGTGAAGCCCCTGCCAGTCAACGACAGTCATTTGGGTGGAATCACCCCTGTTAGTTGGAACAACTGGTCATGGACGCACCTGAAACCAAAGGCTCAATATGTTTTTTAAGGAATGAAAGGATGGGAGATAGGTAGGAGTCATTCAGAGATGGTTTCTCAACCTTGGCCTCCCTTACTCCTCTCAAACAATCTGTCTTCCATGTCCAGAAAATGTACATTTTGTCCTCAAAAGCGTGCTGCTTCTTTTTGAGTTACGGGTAGACAGCTGAGTCTTCACCTGAAAATAGCAGCGCCTCTGCTGGTTGCAGCCGAGCAGTGCAGGCTATTTTGTCGTTGGAGACATGATTAATCAACAATCAATTAATTCCACAAAATCAACGGAATCGACACTTTGAACCCTTCTGATGGGCACTGATTAAATCCATGATGTCATGAACTACTTTGGCGTGAATGAGACGAAACACAAGCCATCTGCTATTTGTCTTTAGTTGGAATGCTCTATCAGGGCCATAGCGAGAATATCGCCTCTGGTGCATGCTATGTGTTCATGCTGTAACGTCCCAACAGTAATGTCAAGACTCTGCTGATTTTTAGGTTAACTGACAAACCGTAACAGGTTACAGTCGGCTGTAATCTACACCAACAAAATCACACAAGTCTGACAGTGTAATCGTGAAGCAACGTGCACCAAAAACAGTGCTCACACCTCACTCTCACTCCCACGCCAAGCATGCATATGGTGCCTTCGCTGACCTGCGGACTATAGAAACACCAAAAATAAATAACATTACTGACCCACAGCAGTCACTGCTAACATAACCCAGTCCTACCTTTTCCTTGAAATGACTTTGCATAGGGGCATAGCCACACACGTACTTATGGTTCTGTGTTGACCAGTTAAATAATTATTCATGTCACATCATTTAACTTGAAATGAAAGGTATGCTCAGCTTATTGAAAAGGACATTTTTTACTAAATGTATCTGATATTGTTGGTTATTGCAAAATCATTCATTAGGTGCTGTTGTACAACCCCCCAAAGAAATTAAATTAAAATCATGTATCGAATTTAAATCCTAATATTGGCAGCAAAGAATGCCAATTGGATTATTTTCCCAAACCATTCAGCCCTAGTTTTAACCTCTGCAACTCAATTTTGAGCAGGGCAAAAAATGGTTAAGAATGCTTTTGTTAATAGTTAATAAACAGTATAGATGTATATGCAGTGGATCCCCACACATTCGGAATTCAGCATTCACGGCCCCACGATTTTGCAGATTTTTGGTTAAAATAATAACATTTTACTTTATTTCTTTCTCTGAAAAGAGGCTGTTTTTTTCCACCGGAAAGACATCCCTTTCACCCCAAGTGGGTAATCATTTATAAATACGTTGCAATTCAGGTCAAATGTACAGTTTTTATGTACCACTGTTAAAAAAAGCCCACAAACATGGTTGACATTTTTTTGTCTTTATGCCTCACTGAGAATTTTTCTTTCAAGCGTTGAGATTTCGCACTTGTCCTCTTTAACATAGACTGGTGCCTGACCGTGCTTTGGACTAACTGAAGGGTCTTTAAAGATTTCTCAGGGCAACCGATTAACAGAGAGATACAGCAATCCAACCTGGAGGTCCACAAAAGCATGAATACGTTTTTCTGCATCTGGTAGTGGCAGGACTTTTCTGATGTTCTTTATGTTTCGTAAATGGAATAATGCAGTTTTTGGCACATGTGGTATTTGGGAACTAAAGGAAAGGTCCTGATCAAAGATGACACCAAGGTTTCTGACTGTATTGTGGGGGATGAGTGCAAGACCATCTAGGGCAGTAATATCATTTGCAATCTTGTCTCTGGGGTGCTGGGAACCAAGGACTATGATTTCAGTCTTATCTGAGTTTAATAGTAAAAAGTTGGAGGTCATCCAGCTCTTTATGTCGTTGAGACACGCCTGGAGTTTGGACAGCTGACTAGTTTGGTTAGGTTTCATTGATAGTTGAGTGTTTTCTAATGATATTTGCCTAAGGGGAACATACCAAGGCTGAACAATACAGGTCCTAGCACAGAACCCTGTGGGATGCCATGACTGACATTAACGTGTCTGGATTCTTTATTACTAATGGATACAAACTGCAGGCGATCTGAAAAATAGGACTGAAACCATTTTAATGCAGTTCCTTTAATGCCAAGGGCATTGCTCTTATCTCCGTATCAGGATTTTGTGATCAATTGTGTCAAATGCTGCTGTGAGGTCTAATAAAACTAATACTGAAACGAGGCCTTTGTCTGATGCGGTGAGGCGTCGTTAGTAATTTTCACGAGGGCTGTTTCTGTACTGCGGTGTGTTCTAAATCCGGTCTGAAAGACCTCAAATAGGCGGTTGTTTTGAAGGAAATGGTGTAACTGATTGGCATTTACATTCTCTAGGACCTTGGAGAAAAAAGAAAGATTAGATATTGGTCTGTAGTTAGACAAGACATGTGGGTCAAGGTTAGGTTTTTTTAAGAAGGGGTTTGATTACAGCCACTTTGAATGACTGTGGTATGTAGCCTGTCACTAGCGACATACAGTATCGCTTATCTTGAGAAGAGCTAGTGGATAGTGTCTTTGTATGTCTCTGTAAAAGAGTGTTTGGACTACAGTACAGGGTTTCCACTACATGTAATTGATCATGGCGGTGCGCCACTACAAAATAAAAGCCGCCACACTTTAAAAATGACTTGTTTTTTTTAAACTTGAAAGCAATTTTAAGTCATATATTGTAAGAATTGATATATATGCTATATCAAAACATATATCGCTTATTATTTACGAACATGTTGATCACAATTAGTTTGAAAATGATTTAAAATATCATAAAAATGTTTCACTGCGCTTTATTTTGATAAGCATTCACCGAAATCGCCTGTCTGTCTTGCTGTCACTTGCACATGTGACCAGATACGCTATCGTGAGAATGAACAATAGCCCGTAAACTGTGTAGTCAATTGACGACAGCTTGTCACATGCTAAGCCTATCTATGCCAGCGTGTGTGATCGCTCACGTTTCAATATCATTCCACTTTCCGGCATTTTTGTTTACATTCCTTGCTGGCGGCATCTAGCTAGCTCCGAGCTACAAGTGGCTATTACGTTCATGGGATACATCAATCATAGATCATCATCACAGCTTACTTTTTTGAAGTGTCACTTCACAATCTTGCTCTCTTGTATTATCATTACAGTATAATACTTGAGGCTTGTCTTCAAAACACGAGTTGTGTGTCAAAGTTGTGCAACAGAAACACGTCGTGTGTACAGCTTTAACAGCAATGCTATCACAGCGGTCTCCAACAGGTAGCTCGTATGCTAGCAGTAGCTCACCAGCTGATGTTGAGTTGTTCACCAAAAATATTTGCTTCACCTCTTAGTATTTTTAGGAGTGTTCTATTCAAACATGACACCTGTGTTTAATGACAAGTGAAAACACTGAGTGGAGACGTTTTGTAAATAAAGTGCCATTTAAATGGTGCCAGTGCTCTCAGCAACTTTGCCATTAGATTAACAGTTTTGCAATGTTCCGGGTTCATGTTCTTCTAGTTGTTGAAAAAAAGTTATATAAATAAGTCATAAATAAATTGCTATTTCTCATTTTAAAAATTGCAGACGCAGCAGCGGCAGTCCGCCCTCCCATGCAGCCCACCACCACAGCTTCAAAAATCCTTGCGGAAACCCTGCAGTGTACGGGCACAGTCCTCGTTCTGTAAACTACTGACTGTTCTTGAGCACTTTATTTTTTGTAAGTTGTCAATACAGCGGTACCTCGGTTAACAACCCAACTTTTTGCTAAAATTTTGCCATGGCTTGTGTTCGCTCCCTTGTTTCGTGTCCAAAATACCGGTTTGTTTACGCCACCGTCTTGGATCACGCGCACAAAACGAAATCTCGTGATACTTGCAGGTGATCTCGCAATACAATGTGGGCCGCGGCCGCCATGTTAGGCCTACAGTGTTTGTTTATATCAGAGTTGTAGAGAGATACGCGACATAACTAACACATGGGCTGTACAAAAGAGAAAGGCGATGGACTGTAGCGAGACAAGGGTGCAAGACCTCTGAATTTTACGGCTTAAACAGATGATCGGCGTCATTTCAGAGGTATGTAAATGTGACAGAGTGGCTGCGGTGCATGCGGTACATGAACACACATCCACTCAACAGTCTATCAACCCGGCGGCGCATCAAGGGTGACACTTGGTGCTTCTGCCTGTCTCATTTTACATCCATAACACTAATTTCTGGTTGTAACAACAAAAAATAAGCATTCAAACTTACCATAGCATGTTCGCGGCATCCACTTTCAAACATAGCACACGTCACCAGGCATAAGGCATCCTCGCCAGCGCACTTCCGCGATGTCACTGCCCCCAGTGTTTTTTTTGTTTAATAAACAAAAATTTGCATAAAGCAAATATATTATCCAGTCATCCATGTTGATAGGTGTATTCAAAACTTTGAAATGATCTTTCAAAGGTACACTTATTATCGGTAAAAACTGATTTGTAGCTGCGATTAATTGTGATTAATTACAAGTTAACTATGGACAAAAAATGTGATTAATCACGATTCAATATTTGAATCGATTGACATCTCTACATTTTATACGTTAAATTGTGTTTAAAAAGTGTGTGAGGCACACTGAAGAGAGACGAGTCTAATCTAATAAATACAACAGTCTTATTGAAAATGGTGATCTGAAATCGGAGGAGAATGTCAGGGTAGCAGGAGGGTTTGGAGGGGGAGGAGCGTGTCAAAAATAGACATTTTCATGGGTGTATCAATTGCTTTTCAATTGCGGATATTCATCATTTGCTAGTAGTCCCGGGATGTAATCCTCACGAAAAGCTGGGCTCTACTGGACAGTAAATAAAGTAAAATAGACATATTGCTCATTCGGTGGTTGTCAGTTTATTTGAACGCACTAATTGGTGATCTGCCCCCGAAATACCAAACACTTAATTGACTTAATTATGAGAAGTTCCTCTATGTTTTAGAGGTTACTACTTTGTGTGGCTATGGTAAAAAAGGCAAAAGGTATTATGGGGTACTATAACATGGTCATGTAATCTACCACAGAGGTGTAAGATATCTCGTGTCGCTCTTCAGGTGACAGCAGATAGTTCCCTGTTTGACATCATTAGCATTGCAATAATGTTTCCATTCATCTGAGTGAGTCCAAATCAAATTACACCTCATTACACTCATGACATGCACAGAATGTGCCTATGCATACTGAGCTTTACATAAAGATGAGACAAACACGATGGCATGAAGATTGCTGTCCGCTTGCTAGTCAGTCAATAGGTGGACTCCATGCAGAAGATAAGAATAACGCTAAGGCTGTTTACCTTACAAGGATTAGAGCTGTTTAAACACACTGCTTACAGATCCAATCATTCCACAGAGCAGTGGAGGTGTACTACTTGTTATGCCTTCACAGCGCCACTCAACCTTTGGAGCGTCGTGTGGGAATAAACTAACGCAGTAAAACAGTAAATCAAATCCAAACAAACATAGGGCCAAAATGAAACTCCAAACCGCAGACTTCAAAAGTGTTACAGGTGGTCAAAGAAGGGAATGTGTTCGTGCTTTTTAACATTCCTGTCTGCTGTCTGACATTCTACGCACCAGTCACAACATTAGGTTCACCTGCACAACAGTATCTAAAAGGCTTACTGGAATGACGTACAGCACGGACCTCCACCAAGGCCAAACAATCCTGTTTGGGTCACAGTGTAAGGCTGATATACAGCATATTATCAACATCCATCCATGATTTACTGAAATGTCTAGACGGCTCTATTAATGTAAAAAAATGTAATAATTAGGACGCCGTAAACAGGTTTTCTATGCTCTAACTACGAAAACACTCCCTATATAAATAAGAAATCCTAGTTTGCGGAAATTCACTTACTTCGGTTGGGTCTGGAACCAACTAACGGCTATAAACGAGGGATTACTGTATGTGGTGAAAAAAAGTGCATCTCTGACTAATTGACAGCTCTTGTATTGAAGCTCATTAGATTGTGGGGGCGTACCTAATTAAGTGGCTGCTGCACAGTACGTCCTCTCATTTCCTGAGCTAAGTGACTAGTAAATGTGTGCTATCCTTGCAATTACAAACACAGAGACCACAGCCCCAAATACATACATATGCTGTACGTACACACAAATAGGTTGTGATTTTTATCGCAGGTAATGCCTCCTTAAGGGCACAGGAAGCACTTGTATTGGGTTACAGTGGGACGGCCAAAGGTTGCACCCAGTGACCCCGCAACTCCACAGCATGCACACAGTCAATACGCGGTGTCATAGAAGGGGTGGGAACCTCTCTTAGAGAACAAGGCTGACACAAGTCGAGCTGGGGGAGACTTGTGGGGCCAACACACCCTAAGTCAGCTTAACAAACAACGTAGTGATTCATGTAGTGATTTCTTTTTCTTCTACTGCCATTCGTCACCCTGTTTTTGTGGCGTCACAATGATGACATACCACCTCTGCGTTTTGCCATGAATGTCATCAGGTGGATCAGGTGGGCGCGGGGGTGGAACGGGTTATGTCAACCTCATAACTGGGCCACTTTATGTCTGTTTTATACTGTTTACATTCCACGGCACACCATTAGGCACACTTACACTTGCATCTAATGCTCTGTATCCAAACCAAACAGGTGTTAAGTGAACAATGTGTGTGTGTATGTGTGCATGAAATAACTACAGTGGAACCTTGGTTAGCGTTCACCTCGGTTAGCGTGTTTTTCGGTTAAAGTCGAAAATTTATGCCAAAATTTTGCCTCGGTTTGCACACATTTTCCAATTAACGTACAATAGGAAGCGCGTCTTGTCGTGTTATAAAAACATTCATGAGTCCACCTTTGTTCTTAATGTATTTTTATCACAAACGTCCTTGTTAGCACAGCTTGCTAACAAAATGGCAACCAGAACCAGAAGACAGCTACTGTATGTCGCCTGTCTATGATGTCATCAGCGGTTGACTCTCAAAAATATTAACACAAAACACGTTTTTATAGTTTTACATGCTTAAAACAATTCTAAATACATATAGATGGTGATTGAAAGGGATAAATGAACGTTTGAGGTTACTTTTACGTTCATTGAAGACGTGGCTGTTTCCAAAGACAAGATGTGGCAGCGAGACACCACAATAGTGTTTCTCACCTTCTTTATCAAAATGCTGGCACTTTTGGCCCTATTGTGGGTTACTGAGGTGAGAAACACACTTGAATTCAAGAAACAACTCATGGCAAAACAGGAAGGTGGTGTCTGTGTGGTTGTCTCTTTGCCACATCGTGTCTTTGGGAACAGTCGTGTCAAGAATCACGTGTTCTATGAAGGTAACGTAAACATAATCCTTAACGGGTCACTGACATGATTTATTGACTTTGTTTAAATATGTTCTATATTGTTTGTAATTATGTTTGCGAACGGTAAATTGGTAAAAGTTACATTTATAGTACGTGGCGGGAGCCATGATGGACTAAACGCCTTAGAAAATGGGTGTTTCCTAAGTCAGTGGTCCACAATCTTTTTGGACCCACAGGAGGGTGGTGGTGGGGGTCGTATAGGGATGTAATTTATCTCATTTAGTATGTATTGTGTAAAACTAAGACAGGAATAACATCAAATTAAAAGCACAAAGTGAATACAGACCCACCATCCACCACTATAAGCTTGGAGTTTGTTTTTCAGAGAGAAGATTATAGCGCCGCTGCTTGATGTGTGTGCTAACAGGCAGTGTGCTAGCATGAATTAACTTGAAGCTGTGCACACAACAAATATAAACATTAGCACCTGATAACGTCATCAAACTTTACCTTTATGCATTCTCACAGAGTATCAGCATTTGGGAGCAAACATTAAGCGGAAAAAAAACGATAAAAATACAGTGTAGTTGACCATCTGTGCAGAGTGGGAGAAGGCTAGCGCGCGTACAATGGTGCGTTCGAGGACCGCCAAACAAAGTGGGACACTCGCAACAAACAACATAAACATGTAAACACTTCAAACTATATTATTTTTTATATAAAAATAAATAAAATAATTGACCATATTTCCAAAATTGCTATGCATTTACTTAAAATTTTATTGAGTTATTTACAAATGTATTTTTTTGTGCGTGTTTTTTTTTTATCATTGTTCCTGAAAGGTTTCCTCGGCCCAGTTCAGCCCTGCCCACAGACTGGTATTGGGCCCCGGCCCGGTGGTTGGGGACCCCTGTCCTAAGTGACCTCGGCAAAGGTGCAGTTCTCAGCTAACGCCTAGTAAACAAACCCTTCTAGAGGTAGCTCGTCGACTTTGTTCGGTATATTTTTCATCAAAATACAAGTAGTAGTCATGCCAAAACATTGTGTTGCCGCTGGCTGTTCACAGTGTCCGAGTGAGGTTTTCTTTTCCAAAAGATGAAGCGTTGAGACTACAATGAACGA
Organism: Dunckerocampus dactyliophorus; assembly: GCF_027744805.1. NCBI lineage: Eukaryota > Metazoa > Chordata > Actinopteri > Syngnathiformes > Syngnathidae > Dunckerocampus > Dunckerocampus dactyliophorus. The sequence continues at coordinate 12,484,723 of NC_072834.1, read as the reverse complement.
AGCAAGTACAGAGAACAAGAGACAAATGGACCTCGCGTTCCGTTCTTTGCAATGTTCATTTCACTGAAGACTGCTATGAAGGAACACCTTTACAAGAAGTACTTGGCTTGAAAGTACGGTATAAATGCATTTTGGATGATAGACTGCTATTCCTGATGCTATAGCGGACGACGTCAAAGTTGCCAGAGAACAGAGTAAGTCATGTCTTATTTATATATTGTATTCTAAACACTCTGCCACCATAGCGACAAGCATTCAAAGAATCATACGTGTTATAAAACGTACTTTCACAGCAATATTTTGACGGTGGGGGGCGGCGACGGTGACGAAATACACAATAAAAAAGGCTCTAAAGACCCCTTTACGCTCATTAACAAGCCAATTTAGAACAATAATTGAAGGATAAGCAACTCCATGGTAATTTACACTTACCATTCTGTGTTTGACGCCATCTTCATCTCCATGTCTTCTGTCTCATTCATCCTCTCATGTTTGTTTATTCTGCTTAAACTCAGAGCTGCGCCTTCGCCGACGTCACTTTTCTAAGGTGTTCAGTCCATCATGGCTCCCGCCACGTACTATAAATGTAATTTTTATGAATTTACGTAGAGCATAATTACAAACAATATAGAACATATTTAAGCAACATTGATAAATCCTGTCAGTGGCCCTTTAAATGTTCATTTATCCCTTTCATTCATCATTTGTGTGTATTTATATACATTTTGAATTGTTTCCTGCATGTAAAATTATAAAAACGTGTTTTGTGTGAACATTTTTGGCTTTCTGGAACAGATTAATTGGATTTATATTATTTTTTGTGGTAAAAATTGGTTAGTCGGACGTTATGGAACGAATTTATGTCGTTAACCAAAGTTTCACCGTTCACTTGTTGTACTTTTAAATCACTTTGCTTTGCTATTTATGTTACATTTTGTAGAAAGGCTTAAAAAAAAGGGAAACTGTGATATTATTATGTGTTATAGTATTATGAGTATAATCATTTTAGCTTTATTGCTTTACATTACTTTCATTTCTACAACGTGCTGCACTTTGGACACCCCTGGACTGAACTGCACCATGCTGAGAGCTCTTTCTTATATTTTGCTTCCCTTATTTACCTGCGTTAAAGAGGCAAAATATTAGAAACCCCGCTCAGTACGGTCAGTAACGAACACACTGGTCAATGTAATCAGTGTTTTCGATACATCTCGTGTCGCATTATGTGCCTAATGAAGTGTCCTGCGTGTGTATACGAAATAATAGTGCACAGACACACGCACACGCATACACGTAAAGGGTGTCTCCTGTGAAGAATGATTAGCCAAGTCTAGGAAAAGATCTCATCCTTCGCGCATGACCAGTTTCCACTTGAATTTGTCAACTTTACCCCTAAACCTGAATGGAAAGCCCACATACCTTGAAAGCAAAGGGTGTCCGGCAGAAAACAAACATCCACGCCTAAAAACTGCACCGATGTGATCATTTTTTTGCGTGCGCAGCGACGAGGGCTGCGTGGCCGAACGCGTTAAATTGCATAACAAGTTGACAAGGCGCATGTATTAGGAGAAAAAACCCGTCTGGTCGCTTCTGAGAGGGCTAGATGGAAAAAGTCCACTTCAAGCGCTTTGCCATCCGTGTGTTTCGCGGGCTGCGTGGTCCACCATCCTCGGCGGGCTTGTCAACAGCAGCGAGCGGCTGAGAGGAGAGAAAGTAGGTCAGCTGGTAGCTCAATAGTCGACAACAGCAAGAAGCCGTAGGCACCAGGAGGAGGGGACAGCTTGTAATCTTTAACACGTGTTTTTTTTTTAAATGCACAATCTCATTCTGTACTATTTGGCATTGGAAGACACCGTGTTGCAAAATGAGCATATCGCAGGCTTCATAGTCGAAGAGAGAAGAGACAAGAGAAATGACATGCAAGACAGCAGCCCGCCAGACCCTGACTTTATAAACCTTTTATTTTAATCTAAGAAGGAGAGGCTGGAAAATAACTCAGTGGCCATGCACAAAGATGACACTTTAATCCCCCAAGCATAACAACAAGCTCAACTTTGCCCTCCCTGCATTTCCTATGTTTTTGCTGCGTTTTACAACTTCCTGGTTGCAGTTTCCCCAAATGTGGGTCAGCGGTATGCATGACTAATTGCAAGAACTGATAGTGGACGGCCTGTGAATGTTGCTTCTGCTAAATACTATGGTGCCATCACACTTGTCATTTTTTGGTCCGGTTCTCAGGCGGTCTCGGTCCCCGTTTGGTCCTGTTTCACGACAGACCATCGGTTTCCAAAGTATGGCCCTGGGGCCATATACGGCCCACTACTGTTTTGTATCAGCCCCTCAGCACATTCTAAAATACAACTAAACAAGAAAATTAAAAAAAAAACAGCAAAAATGAAAAAAAAAAAAACAGCAGTCATTTTTTATGAGAATAAAAATACAATTTTAGAAGAATAAAGTTGCAATATTAACAGCAAAAATAGCATAAAGTTGAAATATTAAAGGTTACAATATGTAATTAAAAATAAGTAATATGAAAAACAAAACTAGCAATTTTAGGAAAATTAGGTTGAGTAGAAGTTATTTCTTTAATATAAAAAACGTCTCAGCATATCTACATGGGTTGGTTTAAAACATGTAAAAGTGGCCCCCGCATTCCTTTGATTTACCAGTATGTGGCCCTCGGTGGAAAAAGTTAGGACACCCCTGCACTAAACCAAACAAACTGTACCTGCAGCGCAAACTGACTCTAGTCCGTTTTAATAAAGGGCTCATGTCACTAAAACACATGTTTATGTTGTTATTTTCGCTGTAAAACATACCATTGACAGGCATATTTCCTGTGTACCGTACTCGGACTACTTGAAATATTTACCCTTTTTTTTCACACTTTTCGATTCCGGAGACTGGAGAAGAAGGGGGAAGTGACGTTTCATCAAGAACCCTCCCACCCGGTAATGCCCATGGAATTCATTGGTTTCATACTGTTGTGGTGCAGTTTTGGTTGACTTTCTGTGATGTTTTTTCCTATTATGCCCCCTCTTTGTGTGGCAGGCATTTTCACTCGAACAGACGGCGTAAGCCTGTTCATATTTCCAAAAGACACCATTCGCCGCGCCACATTCTTTTGACGACAGTTGTTTCGACACTACGTCTCAAATAAAAGAAAATTAGAGACTGAATGTGTATTAGCAGAAGGTGCTTCTACCATCAGCTGTCCCAACAACTGTATCTTTCTTCATCCCAGACCAGGAAAAACACAAGCACTGATGCAGTTGGAAATAAACAAAACATCAAAAACCAAGAAGACGTTCGACCGAAGAAAAGCTTGCCAAGGTGGCGGTAAGTACATCCAAATTTTTAATAGATATATTCTACGTATCTCAGAACAATAATATGGATTTTCATGCCAAATTTCAAGGCTAGCTAAACAGGGACCGCTGCTCACTCATCTTGTATCTGTCAGTGTCGATCAATGCCAGTCAAACAACATACCTGTTGTGTGTGTTATGTTCCACATGACAGGTTGGACTTATGGGTGTGGTTTTCCTTTGTTCACTGATATTTCCTTTTATTGTGCTCTTATTTTGGTATATCTATTTCCTGTTTTGCATGGTTTTGAGTTCTCCTGAAGTTGTTCGGGGGCAGCTACTGGTCTCAGCTGTTCCTCGTCAGTAATCAGCAGGCTTCTTAGGCTGTGGCGGAGGCACATTGGGGTGGCCAAGGTGAGATCGTTACTCACATGGGGTGGCAATAAGGTGATACCTGAAATGTCTAGATGGCCAGTGGGGTGGCTGGAGGGTGACTAGGGTTGGCCACAATGTAGCCGCGCCACTGTTCTTAAGCACACCATTGTCACTAGGACAATTACGTTTGCGTGGGATTATTGGAAATGGTGAGTTTATGCCATTCTTATACTTTGCTTTGGACTTTTGCATTTTTAAATTTTTGTTGTCAGCCGTGGTGAGCTGTGCCTCTCTTTGTGAGCTCATTTTTTAATAATAAAGACCTTTTTGACTATACCAGCTGACATGCCTTTGCATTCTGGGGTAACACTACAACAAATAATAGCAAAACCTACCAGAATGGTTCAGCCAAATAGTTACCCCGCAAAAACAGTTCCTTCCTTGTTTTTGGAAGTGGCAGCTTTGCCAGGGAAATCAGGCTTTGGCCTACCAGAAACGGCAGTCTGGTGGTTTTTGAGCTCCTGTGTCTCCTGTCACCACGAGGACCAAAGCTAAGGCACCTGGCCATTCTCCACGGCAGCCCAAGGTGCAGTCGCCTCCAGCTCCTGCTCCATGCCAGGCAGAGTCAAAGTCACCTCCTGCTCCTCACCAGGTTAAAGCGGGGTTACCTCCTGCTCCTCGCTAGGTTAAGGTGGGGTTACCTCCTGCTCCTCGCTAGGTCAAGGCCAAAGCAAAGGTCAAGTCGCCACATACAGTATGACCTCTCCGTGCCAGCCTAAAGCCCAGATGCCTCCGATCCCAACTCAAGAGCAACTCGGGTCCCAGTCGCTACTTCTTCCGGCTAAGTGGTCAGAGCTGGGTAAGCCGTTGATCACCCTCCAAGCCTCCCTCCACCCGTCCCTGGCTGCTGCTTCGGCTGGCCAATCCAAGCCTGCCAATTCTGGGTTCCGTCGGACCTTCCTCCACCCTTCGGTGTGTCGCCACCAGTTCCTGTCCCGGCTCCGAGGACCTGGCCGCCACAGCCGCCACCAGGTCCACGGAACTGGTGGCGGAGTTCTCTCAATGTTACAACAAATAATAGCAAAACATAACAGTGTGCGTGTGTTATGCCATACTCATCACAACGCAATGTCAGTGAATGTTATTATTGTTATGTATTGTTTTGAATATTCATTTAATTTCGTTCCTCATTATTTTTGCATTGCTGTCTGCATGTAAGACCATAATTTTTCTCTATAAAATGTATTTTTTGTTCATATTTCATTTTTTTTTTACATTATTTCCTATGGGGACAACCGCTTCAGTTTTTGTACATTTCATCTCGTCTCGTCTACATTTCATTCGTCTGACCTGGAACGAATGAATAACAAAAACCGAGGCACCACTGTAATTACAGGCCATTCAATTGTTCACAAATAAGCTTTTTTGTTTGCCTAAAATCTGTAATACTATTTAATATCACAAACTGCTGTTGACAAACACATAAAAATCCGCAGATGCCATGCAAATGTGCTCACCACCACCCAACCACCCACCCACCACCCGAGCTGGTGCTCTGACCCATTGCTGCGTCACAGCTTGTGTGTGTGTGTGTGTGTGTGTGTGTGTGTGTAACCTTACACAAGGATCACAAAGGTGTTAATGGGCTCTAACCACTCTATGCAATAATGTAGCACAGCCATCACAATGTTACTTACTGTGCTTTCAAATACAGCAGAAAGATGGAGCACAGTCCTTTTCAAGAAGCTGCTTGGGTTTGGATTTTAATCTCATAAAAATGTTTTTAAAAGTAAAAAAAAACCAAACATTTTTTTTACAAGTGTAAAAATAAGGACTACAGTGTTCATCACAGCATATCACAGGAGTTCGTAGATACCGTGCTATGGGATCATTGCTTTTCTGTCCATGTCGCCTTGTAAAGAGTCAAGTACCATTGGTGTGAAAGCTAGACTCTCAGCATTGATTATTATTATTATTATTATTATTATAATAACTAGCAGGCCAAACTCCAGCATCTCTATCAAGCCAGACAGCTAAATAAGAATTCTATTATCGGTGCATTAATCACGAATCTAATGCCGCGGTCTCCACGGAGGCTCCAGTCGCCCTGACAGCAGAGAAACCCTAAATTTCATGAGCACCACTTGTGTCTTCAGTCGCCACTAATTACAGTCAAACTTCGGTGTGAGAACGCCCCAGTTTTCGCATGATTCGGTTTTCGTCTACAATTTTCGCCAAACGTTTCGCTACAATATTGTGCGTAACAAACTATTTTCTTTGCCCTGTACTGTATCGTTACGCAAAATCGAGTGCCCAGACAAAGCATCCTTCTGTAAGAGTTGCTGACTCACTATGCATGCATTTTTTATTTTATTGCTATCATTAAAACACCAATGAAGGAGTTTACCCACCTGACGACCCTAAAGAAGTTTTAAACCCACCCCCTTCCTTCCTGCCCTTACTCGGGGCTGTGCCGTGGGAGGAAGGGGGGAGGTTGAGCCATGACCCGGTGGGCGGGGCAGTTTTTTTATCTAAGGTCGGGACCTTACTGCCTAGCTCATCTCACTCCACTTTCCAGGCAGTACTTTACTGATGATTGGGCATGGGACACAGGCTCAGGCCCACCCTGTAGTTGGCCGCCTTTGATGACAGTGTCTAGTGCTGAAAGGCACTGATTCAAAGGTACACTACTGATGATGTGTCCCAAAATTTACATCCTTCCCATGGCTGAGATAAAGTTCCCACGCCACTCTCTACATCCACGCCTCATGTGATTACCATCTATTGGCACAAAGTAAGAAATACTATAGAATCCGATCTGTAAGGAAAAGGATGTACAGTATGGAAAGTCTGCATCAACAATAAGTTCCATCCATTCCTCATTTATTATTATTTTTCATTGTTTTCTGCATATAAAACTATACTTACTGTATTCTGGATTAATTGGATTTACATTTGCTATAGGAACATTTACCTCTGTTTTCGTATGTTTTGGTGTTCGACAGACCTTTTGGAACAAATTCATAATGAAAACCGAGGTACCGCTGTACAGTAATCGCTCATTTATCACGGTTAATTGGCCAAGTGACCCAACCATGATAAACGATTTTCCGCAAAGCAGGATACCTTATTTATAAATGGTGTATGTTCGTAGTTAGAGCATAGAAAACCTCTTTACAACCTTCTAAATAATATTTAGAAGGTTATTAGAGCCCTCTAGACATGAAATAACACCCCTCCAGTCATCTTTACACTCGTATTACCCAATATAGTAAACATAATAATAGAAAATAAGACATAAGACTCACACATGTTCATATTGGGAGATTTCCTTGTTTCATTCAACTAATGTAACATTACTGACACCTAGTGCCCAGTGTACAATACTACATTCACCATTTGAATGCGTCTTCTTAATTCCTTGTATTTGTATTTGAGTTTATTTAGTCATTTTTATGCTTGAAAATGCTTAGTTTAGGCCAAAAATATGTAAAATTTGCACTCTTAATTCATATATTTTGAAAAGCCGTAACAGAGTGAGGCCGCAAAATTCTTTACGCAATTTTGGAAGGGACAACTGTACATTAAATTTTAGTTGAGGACATTTACTGTAATTTTAGTTGACTAAAATGTGAAATTTAGTCAACTAAAACTAAATCAGTTTAGATGACTAAAACTAAAACAAAAAGTGTTGTGAAAACACTGAGTGAGGTGACATAACCTGTATTCCTAACGTAATTAAGATGCCGTACAAGAACATGGACACGAGAAACAAAAAATGTCCACATAAAGTGTTATAGTAATCCAACCACCTGTTGCTCGGATGTCACATTGTGGACCAAAGTGGCAGACTAACGATGCTGGAGCAGCAGGGGGTACATTCAAAAATAGTCTGGAGCCTTTATCCAACAAAGAACATCATGTATTACTGTCAAGTAATAAGACATTACTTTCTGAGTTGACTCCTTCATGTCTGATGTGAGACGTACTTTTTGATTAGATAGCAGTGATGTCCCGGTCCACGCTTCTGATACGTTTTTTTTTTTTTTTGTTTTACAGTCTTGCCCATCTGATACGTTCCGATCCGGTACCGATCTTTTTTTTTTTTTTTTTTTTTTAAATAATAAGCTTTTGTTCCAAACATGAATTTGTGGAATCGAACATGGTGACGTAAATAGCTGTTCAAAGCATTAAAAATAATGCAACCAAAGTATTGAATTGAATTTAATAGAATTTAATTTACGTTTTTATTACACAGCATGACCAAGAATATGCTTTTGTAACAAATCTCTGTGAGTCAGGTCCCTAATCCAATAAAAGATCCAATAAAGGTCCATCCAATAAAAGATCAAATTGAAAAAAATGGGCATGCAAAATACTTTTTAGGGTAAGACTGATCATTTGACATGGTTATAGATCAATTTGTGGTGTGATTTAGAAATATGACTTTTTTTTTTTAACAAACTCTCTTCAGCGCAATAGTAATTTATTGACGATCCCTAGTATAAAGAGCCAGTTGTTAGACCAGCACTTCCCATGCGAGCGGTGGTGGAGCCAGAATTTTTAATTGGGGTGGCCAGGGTGAGACCATTGCTTACATAGGGGTGACAATAAGTTGACACCTGAAATGTCTAGATGGCCAGTGTGGTGGCTGGAGAGTGACCAAGGGTGGCTCGGCTACTGCGTGCAAGCTCCCCGCACAATGACACACCAGTCCGTGTACAGTGAGGGGAAACTACTGCTGTAGCTACGGAGTCAAATATCCGAGGTCTAACGTGAACTAACTTCACCACGCAACACACGTCTCCATGGTGGTGTTGCGTTTTCTTCTTCTTGCAGGTGGTGGGAGTGGAGTGGCAACCAACCTTGAGGCGCACTACCACACCTACCATATCGGAGTGTGGCCCAGAGTTACGACAGTTATCCGGCAACCGGATCGTCCCGATCTCGTGGCGGTAGCTGATATTATCCGATCATTCAAAAGGATAAAAATACAAAATAATATTTCAACACACTTCACAATGTCACAGTAACAAAAACAGGAATTCACATTTCTCTCAATGAACCGCATCCCCCCCAGCGCAGGAAGCACTCATGCAGCCCCAGACTTTGACACTACCACCACCATGTTTGACTGCACACAAGACACAATCGCCACACGTGTTTTGCCAGCTATTTAGACATTTACGTCTGTGTGTCAAATCATTTTCCCTGGATAGTAAAACCTATACTGCTATACAAGCTGTACACGGACTACTCTAAAGTATATTAAAGTTTACGTTCTATACTATTGTCCCTTAAGAAGATATAGTAAAAATGGTTGCTGAAATTGCTTTTGTGACATACTGTAGGACTATGTGGTGCAAAAAAGCCTGTAAAATGGGAACGAAACCAGGCCTTAGCCCTTTATAAAGCCAATAACTATAGTTGCTGTGAGTGGGCGTAAAAACAAAAATGATAAGAAATGCAATGCAAATACGAGGACACTCAAATAAAAAACTGACACAATAGCATTTTGTTACTTCCGCACAAATTCTTCAGTAAAAAAATACGTCACATGTTTTATTTTAAGAAAATGCAACTGACTTCAACTGTTTTCATTTTGTACAAAGGGAAACAAAAAATGTTTTTACACAGTAATCCCTCGTTTATCGTTGTTAATTGGTTCCAGACACAACCTGATAAGTGATTTTCACAGTTAGAGCATAAAAAACCTGTAACACCCCTATAGTCACCTTTACACTTGTATTATATAGTAGACACAATAAGAGTAAATAAACTATTTAAGACTTGTGCTCATGTGTGCTGCTATAAATGTGTTTCCTAGGGTAGCTGAGTGATGGGTGGACAGGAAGTGACGTCGGGGGTTCAGAGTTGAGTTTTAGCTTGGCGTGGGTTACAGTAGCCTGTATTTTTATTAGATATTTCTTATAAGGGATTATTGTGCCTGTTTATTGTTATTATTGTGCCCTAATTCAAACCTGTTCTGGCAGTCAAGTGTGTGTGTGTGTCTCACTGAATTACAGTAACATTATTGACAGATAGTAACCAGTGTACAATATTACATATCATTCACAGCGTCTTTGTATGGGTCTCCTGAATGCCTGAATTTATATTTTACTTCATTTAGCCATTTTTATGCTTGAAAATGCTTAATTTTGGGGAAAAAATGCTTAGAATTTGCTTCAATATGCATATTTTTTGACTAATAATAGGCTGTATTTAACCATGAAACAGCATGATTTATTAATTGATATATATTTGAAAAACCGTGATAGACTGAAGCCGTGAAACGTGAACTGCAAAGTAGAAAGGAAGGACTGTACATGTTAAAAGACAAAGCTTTGTGTTATTCATTGTTAATATCAACATTTAAGCTTTCACTGGTGACATTATGCCTTTTGCTCTGTTTTTCCCCATTTTCTCAGTTTTTTTTGTTTAATTTTATTTCTTCAATGTGCTGCGGGCCAATAAAAAAAGAGTCACGGGCGAAAAAGGCTCCTGGGAGGCACTTTGGAACCCCCTGTTTTTATAGCGCTTCGTCAGGGTTGTGCGTGTGACGTGATGTCAACTCTGTGAGCGACCACAACTCTTGTTGACAATTTAGCTTGTTAGCTTCTTTCGTAGCGAGCCATTAAAGAGAAAAGGGGAGTGTTATTGCAGCTGGAACTAATTGATGCGTTATTAATAGTTGTTTTTAATTGCAAATGTTGATCCTAAATCGGAGGAGAAGGCATTCGCGGATGATGAACAAGTCGTACACAGGCAGGGGATAATGTTACACATCCCGACCAATCACAGCCTTAACCCTTCGCAGGGGAGGACCACCGAAATTGAAACCGATGAAATTCAACGAGGGTCAAAATGCGTGCCGTGTACGGAAAAAGCCTCGATGATGTTGGCAGGCCTGTTGATTCTTTCTTGTCAGTATGAATTGTAAAGCCATGTCAATCTTGCATATGTTCTTTCAACATTGAGGCTTTTGTCGCCTCAGCACTTCACAACTCCCCGTGTTTTCTTGAAATGTTCTTGAGGTTGCATAGAGGGGGACTGGTCTTGTGACACACATCAGACATCATGTGATTCAAATGGTCAGACAACAAAGCACATGAGAACATGTTGTTGTATAACATGTACAAGTGTAGCGCATCAGGAAACCATAAATGCTCCTAAATCACACTGGAGTAAGCAGAGGTGGGAGAAAGTCAGTGTTTTGCAAGTTTCAAGTAAGTCCCAAGTCTTTAATCTCCAGTCACGTCTCAAGTAAAGACATGCAAGTCCAAGTCAAGTCTCAAGTCACGACAAGACAGGTCGGGTCACGTTTGAAGTCACAGGCTTGAAATTTCCGAGTCCTTCCAAGTCATAAGCACTGTTTAGCCTTTACCAAATAAAATGCAATTTTAACACTATAACAATCTATTAAATGTGACAAATACAATGAATGCATAAAAATTGTTCATGTTGTAATAAAATAAGACCAGTGTGACAAGATTTAGTCACAGAAAAAGAGTGCTGACACAGCATTCAGGGTTTCGTTGAACAAAGAATTGAAATTGACACAGAAATGTAATCCACATTCTTCTTGTTTGTTCTTAAACCTGATTTGACAGGGATAGTTCGGATTTTTTGACATGAAGTTGTATGACATCTCCATCAGCAGTGTACAGAGACTTACCCCCCACTGCAGTTCGGGTCGGATTTTGGTGATGAAGAACGTAGTTCCGCTTAGATGTTGGGGACATTTAAGTAAAGAGTTTGGACAGGGAAGCCAAAGTGTTCCCAAACAGGAGACCGTAGTGAGATTGGAGGGTCTTCCAGCTCAGGCTTCTCGCTTGCATTCGCCATGATGCCATTTGTCACGTCTGCGAGCTACTCGTGTTGCGCCCCCTCAGTCAGCAGTGTCCGACACTCAGAGGCGTCCGTGCGGAAACTCGCCTAGGACTTTAGTTCCGTATGAAGCGCTTAGATCACTCTAGTAATAAATTCAATGAGAAAAATAGCATAAAATTTAACTGAAACGGTACAAAAGTGGACCGAACCGAAACGGTTCAATACATCCATGTGAACGGTTACACCCCTACTGCGCACCGTCGCCTGTGCACATTCATGTGTATGGGAGGAGGACACTCGCATCTTATTCCGCTGTGGAACACATACGTAAACGCAGAGCATTTTGTGAGGTCTGATTTTTTTGGGAAGGCATTTTTGTGATACACATGTATTCATCTTTTGAACGCATATTATTTTGAGAAGCGAAACTCTTTACTTAAATGTCCCCAGTAACCAAGTGGAACTACGTTCTTCATCACCGAAATCCCACCAGCACTGCACTTGGGAGACCCAGTGGGGGCTAAAGTCGATGTTATTGGACTACACTGCTGATGTGGACGTCATACAAGTTCATGTCAAAAAATCTCTTTAATGTCCAATCAGGTTTAAGAACAAACAACAAACCCGATAATGGTCATATCTCCATACAGTGATAGGGTGAAACAAAAAAATAAATACATTTCATAGTTTGTATTTTGCTGCATTCAGCTGGGATAGGCTCCAGCTTACTCGTGACCCTAATGAAGACAAGCGATAGGAAAGGGGTGGAATTTTTGCAGCATATTTTAACCAGACTATAAGCAGCGATGGTACAAAAAGAATGAGGATGTGTAAACGGGATTTTAGTTTCGCTGTCTGAAAAACAGTAAAGCTATTTTAAACTCATTCAGAAAACACAACATCTCATATCTCTCAAGTAGATCAATGCTATAAAGTAGAATCATACCAAAAATAAATATTTTTTATAGCATTTACACGACTCCATGTCTAGTCGCAGGCCGCAAAACATGACCCGGCGGGCCACAAATGGCCCGCGGGCCGCGAGTTTGAGACCCCTGCAGGCAGATTCTGAGGGAAAATGTGTTGTCTTGCTAGAAACGACTTATTAACAATCACGTTAGTTGAATACTTTGAAAGGCGGACACTACTCAACACATTCACTGAAAATCTCAAGTATTTTCAAGTCATCAGACTAGGGCTGTCTTGGACTCGGGATTTTCATAGTTAAATCTGATTCGTTAGATTTTGTCCACAGTCAACTAATAGTCGAATGCACCTCGCTCGCCTTTGGTGGATAATGAGGGTAACACGTGTGAGAGGTTACCTTGTCAGAGCGCTGCTGGTGGCGTGTTAAGGTCGGCGATAAAGTTTCAAAAGCACGTCAGGCTTTGTGTGTCTCTGTGGGGACCTTCCATTACTTATAAAGCGTTACCTGCACAATATCAAAATGAGGCACCGATAACCACTATGTTTGGCAACCGTTTAACATCGGAACCGGTGCCACAACAGTCTTCAAGCCCTCATCCATACTCCTTTTCGGACATGTTGAAATGAACAAGTGTAAACATGTGATGTCTCAGAAAGTGATCATCACAGCACCAAATCTCTTTAAAATGCTTGTAAAACACAGTTTTAAAATTGAGAGCGCAACATTACTGCCACACAGGTTTATTTCTATGAAAACCGACCCATTGTTTCAAAAGGGAGACACCTTATCTTCATCTTCCATTCATCAATTTTTCCTACATGAACCAAGCACAGATCCTCAATTCCAAAGGATTCCCAAACCTGATGAATTAATCCCGATAGTATGTTCCAAGTCTAACCCAGGATCCCCTGCCAACTGGATGTACAACCCTGATTAGATGTCCAAATCATCTCAGCTGACTTCTTTCCAAATAAAGGAGCAGTGGTGTTACTCTGAGCCCTTTCCAGTAACCAGTAACAGGAATAAATACTATGGCCCACATAGCCAACATCAAACCCTTAACAAATGTTCATCTATTAATTAGCAAGCTATGCAAGCCTGGTTAAAGGAGGACATTATGAACAGACTGCCAATGCCATTGGTTGGGGTTGTGTGGCTATTTTATTGGTGATGCCAGCTGACAAAAAAATCTGGTTTGGTTCCAATAAATATATTAAGAGTGAAATCTTAATGTTGGCTAAAATAAATCTGGTAAAATCCAAAGTTTGGTTAAAAAATATCTGGTTTGGTTTGCAAACAACTGATCTAAAATCTTAAATTTGGTTGAAGAATAATTCTGAACAATTTAAATTAATCTGGTTTGGTTAAAATAAAAATAGGAAAAGTTCCATTTTAATGCTGACAAAAACCAAATCTGGTAAAATCTCAAGTTTGGTGCGAAAATATCGGGTTTGGTTTACAAACAATTGATAAAACATCATAGAGAAATGTGGTTGAAAAATGATTCAGTCAAATTTAAATGAATCTGGTTTAGTTCAAGTAAAAATAAAAAAAGTTAAATCTAAATGTTCGTGAAAATAAATCTGGTAAAATCAAAAGTTTGGTTTAAAAATATCTGGTTAGGTTTGCAAACAACTGATAAAATCTTTAAAATGAAATCCAGTAAAACCTTAAATTTGGTTGAAGAATAATTCACAACAATTTAAATTAATCTGGTTTGGTTAAAATAAAAATAGAAAAAGTTACATTTTAATACTGACAAAAAGAAATCTGGTAAAATCTCAAGTTTGGTGTGAAAATATCAGGTTTGGTTTACAAAGAATTCATAAAAATGATTCAGTCAAATTGAAATGAATCTGGTTTAGTTCAAATAAAAATATTTAAAAAATTAAATCTAAATGTTCGCGAAAAGAAATCTGGTCAAATCTAAAGTTCGGTTTTAAAAAATAATGTGTTACGTAACAAATCATCTTAAATTTGGTTATTAAAAAAAAAAAGGGAAAATCTTGCATTTGGTAAAAAACAGAATATGTAATTCAAATAGGTCAATGCAGTAAATATGCATTGACTGACCCATTACATCCCATTGACAAAATCACTACTTCACTGCGGAGGGGAAAAAATAAAAACAGTCAGGCTATCCACCGCCTTTGAGCCCCTCACACAGAGCCAAGCTTAGCCCTTTGTATGCGTACAGCTCCCACTGTGTGTTCACACTGGTTGTTCCACTTCCTCTCCCGTCCTAAAGACACGACAGCCAGGTGGATGGGCAACACCGACTAAGTAGGTGGCGCTCAGCAAAGCCAAATTGCAATGACGTTTTGGCCCGTAACTATGGCAACCTTACGTAGTGTCTGAAGGCCGGCCAACAGGATGACAGCTGACGGACGAGTTCACTAGGCTGCGCCATCAATACGCACTAATTATTAAACACAACACAGTAAAAATATACCTATAAAAACATTCATTATTTGGACTTCTTAAGAAGAGCTCTGCTATGACTGATGACTCATTTGTGTGTGCGAGAGTATGGCCACGTGAAAGCAGTGTATAAAGGTCAGCTTAATACCTGTTGCACAGGTACAATAAGTAAGACCTCACCCTTTTTATTCAGTAAATACATTTACAAGCATTGTAAATCTAGTAATGATTATACAAGACATGATTATACAACATGATAACATCCACTGAACTGTATTCTAAAGTATTCTCTGTATGAGTCCATTCGTTTTTAACAGTTTCTTCAGTAAAAATCGCCTAATTTGCACATTTCCTGATCAGTGCATGCCTGCCTACCGTCACACTGCACACTGAGTTGGCTCGTAGTGCCTGCCAATTGCCGTCAGCATGCTGCCAATGATATAATGTTGCACAAACATGTGTTATACACCATAGCGTTCTACAACTTGTGTAATGTCTTTCAGGTAAGCGTAGCATCCATTATTCTTGCTAATTGGACAATAAAATACGTAGAAATGTCATACAAGAGGCACTTGCAGTACCGCTGCATCCTGAAGGGCTGAGGCGTGCGTGAGCACGGAAGGTGCTTGTCACTGCCGCTCTTCATAGAGGAAAAGTTCGAGTTTTTGTTGGACAGCAGCAGCACTAGCTAGCAGAAAGTCAAATGCGTTCAAGATGTTTTTATGCTCTGCTGAATGAATGAGTGAATGTCATTGCCAAGATGGAGGATTGTATACCCAACGAAGTATCAGAACTTTTCCGGGAGAAGAATAGGGTACATGTACTTTACATACACATCAAAGGTACACAAATGTTTTCCAGTTAATAAAACATTACGTATTTGAAAACAATTTGGAGACTTTTATTTTAAACAAAAGATAATTATTATCTTCTTTTCTTGTGATTCTCTTAATGAGCAAGAGTCAGCACCTCACCAGCCATGAGCTTCACAGCACGTCACTGTATACAGCAATAGCTTTCTCAAATAGCAACTACGCGGCTCAAATTTCACGGCTTCAGTCTGTCACGGTTTTTCAAAAACATATCAATTAATAAATCATGCTGCTTCGTGGTTGAACACAGCCTATTATTAGTGAAAAATATGCGCATATTTTTTGCCTAAATTGCAGTGGAACCTTGGTTAGCATCCTTAATTCGGTCTAGAAGGTCCGACTGTCATTGAAACGGACGCTAGCCGAATCAATTGTTATGTCAGGCAGTTTCTCACCTCAAAAACCCAAAATAGAGCCAAAGAAAGTTGAAAGTGCCAGCATTTTGATAAAAAAAGTGAGAAACACTATTGAATTCAAGAAATAACTCTTGGTAATTCACTGCCGCATCGTGTCTTTGGGAACAGTAAATGAAATCAGTCAGGGTAAAAGTAACCTTAAATGTTCATTTATCCCTTTCATTCGTCATTTATATGCATTTAAAATTGTTTATGCATGTACAACTATAACTGTAAAACTATAAAAACATGTTTTATGGGAACATTTTTGAGAGTCAACCGCTGATGACATCATAGAAGAATGACGTAACGTCGCTGACTTCTGAGTTCTGGTTGCCATTTCGTTGCCTAGCTAATAGCATGCTAACACAGAAGGAGGTTTTCTGAGACAATTAAGTATACATATGGGCTCCCGTAGTGTATTAATAATATTGTTGTCATATTTTATGCTAACTGGAAAATGCTTGCAACCCGAGGCAAAATTGTGCTGCAAATTTATGACGTTACCCAAAACACATGCTAACGGGGGCAGACGCTAACCGAGGTTGTCAGCATTTTCACGCATAACAATGACTAAATGGACTAAAATACAAATATAAGGCCTATTCGAATTGTGAATGTAGTGTTCTACACTACACTGGTCACTAGTTGTCAGTAATGTTACTTTAATGTTGACAAGCACAACATGTCTGACAAGCAACCGTCTTGCACTTTCTTTAATGTGTCACCCTGATACTGTTCCCCCTGCAGCCTGTGTTAGCTAGGGACCTTTACATCACAAACCTATTGTAACAGACGCTAGCTCCCTGCTTTACTGCGACTTCTTTTTGAACTCAGTAGTGCTTATCACCTTCTCTATCAAAGTTCTGGCACTTTTTGGGCCCCATGATGGGTTATTTGCCACCATACCTAATTTAATTTAAAAAATTATGCATTCTATGAACAAATAAACCAGACACACACACACACACACTCACAATAAAGATGATTAAAGGATTCCCTGGTATGAAAATGATACAGATATATTTGGCAATTATTTTTGTTGAAACTGAATCCTACAAATACCGTGGCGTACAATTGAAACCAATAATTATAACCAATAATAATAGTATAATATTAATAAAATAATAATAACTTCTTACCATTAATGTGACTTTCTGATGCTGCATGGTTTTGCACGGAACTCCTCATCTTTCTTTCTTATAGCCATCTTCTTTGTCAAAAAGGTTTGCTCTGCAGAATTAAATAGCTGACTATTTGATTAAAGGAAGGAAGTTTGCATCCTTGATGTCTCAATGGCCCGGGCTACCGCATTATCCAATAATAATTGAGTTTTTGGTGTCTGACCCGCACAATATAGGAAGGACAGCTGGCATTGGCTGCAGCCACCCGCATTGCGGTAGAAAATGGATGGATGGATTGAAATGCATGAGTATATATTTTAATTTGTATAATATATGAATTTTATCGTGTTAAGAAATGTCTGAGAGCCAGATTCACTCATCAAAAGAGCTACATCTGGCTCTCGAGCCATAGGTTCCCTACCCCTGCCCTAAAGAGTTCCTTTCAAAGGCGGAAAGTTTGAACAACTCAGTAGAAGTGCATGACTGTCAACACAAACTCCTGTCAAAGTCCATCCGTCACACTCTCTCTGCTTCAAATATGCTGATGACACAGCCAGCAATCAGTGTTCCGCCGCCTATCAACATTCCATATCTCTTAGCATGTGAAACATTCTCGCAACTAAATACTTTTTTAAAAAATGACTAGACCTTTTTAAATATAACATCAACACCTGTCATCTTGTGTTACATCTCCTGTATAAAAATATGCACACCCTTTGCCAACATATTTGACTTCATCTGGCAAACACCCAGCACGTTTCCCCTTTTCTTTCTGGTACTTACGGTACACATTCCCAGTCAGCCCGTGTGCTCTCGTCTATGCGGCGATACAGCCTCGTCTTAAATTACGTGAAATACAGTCTGTGGCGTTTAGATTTTCAGTCTCATTTTCTGTCTTGCTGTGTGATCACATTAATTACGCATGTCTGTCAATGGTGTGCTTCAATGTAATTATTATTATGTATGCACCCTACCATTAGGGGGAGGTCTCTCCGTCTATTTTGATGTACTGCAGTGTATAAAGTGGTATGTTTGAACACTGCTGCCCCAACTAAAAAGGGAACGTTAACCCATACCAACATAGACAGTAAACTAATATCAGTTCACATGTTGCGTAATGAACCGACACACGATGCTTCTTTTACTGTGACGCCACTGGATGAATTTCATGAGCCCTTTTTTGAGCAAAATAACACAAACACTGCAACAGAATAGTCATTTAAAAAAAAAAAGTCAACTAAAACAACATGTTCTCCTACTATCAACAAGTGAGACAGCTTAGTCTTAGTCAGCTTAGTCAGATTTGCATGTGGCACAAACATCCATATAGGAACAAAATACTGTAAAGTGCACAATATGAAATGCTGGACTAATACTGTACAATCAGTGACATTATTAACTAGGCTCATTAAGCATGTCACGCATGAAAGCAGCATGAATGAAACATTAGATTAGAAGGGGCCAATATGAGTAATTATGTAATACCGATTAAATCCTAAAAAAATAGCTCAGATAACACAATTTTCAAAAAAAGCCCCAATGAGGCGAGATTACCCGTATTGTAGGTTGGTTAGCATGAGCAAATCAAGTGCTCCCTTTTCTGTGACGTACTGCAAACGGCCTGGCGTAACGTCCCCTGAGCTCACGTGTAAACAAACATGGCGTCCATTGTGTGGGACTTCTTCACTGTTTAGGTAGACATTTCTTCAATGCTCTGCAAACATTCTGCGATGAGGGACAAAAAAACATCGAGCTTCAACAATCAAACCTTATCAGCCACTTGAAACACCAGCATCGCTATGGCGCCCGGGACCCTGGGCTTGTTCCTATCGCTGTGGCAAATCTACAGGTACAGTTTGTGGAATCCAACTTTGTCTGAGTCGTTCTCACCACCAGGTGTGCACAAACCACAGTTAAATAAAACTTTTTTTTTAAAAAGGTATAAATAAGTTATTGGTTACTGATATCGGTATCGGTTTTTGAGAAGCAGGAAGTTATCGATATCGGTACTGGCTTGAAAAATAAATATTGTGCATCCCTAAGTAGAAATATTAAAGGAAGACTCCTTACTCTCCTCTTGCATAACCAGCACTTTCATTACAAATTGCCTATTTACAATCAAAGGCCAAACTTATATAATATTACTTACAAATAATAAATATTACTTACATAATTCCACATTGCAGACATACTGAGCTAGCAAGCTTGTTGCTGTATGGAGTACGTCATTACTCGCACGCAGAAAAATCGATACCGATATGAACCGATATCTCATTTTTGTACTACTACAGTTGCCCCTCCTTTATCGAGGTTAATTGGATCCAGACCGGACTGTGATAAGTGAATTTCCGCAAAGTAGGGTTCAGTATCAATAAATTGAATATTTTCATAGTTAGAGCATAGGAAACCTGTTTATGACCTTCTATGTATAGTTTTACCATTATTAGAGCTGAAAAGGAGTGAGGAAGAAGGCAAAGCGTACCACTTCCACATGGAATGGGAGGAGAACCTTTTTTCCACTATGTCATGTCGGACTTTGCATCCATGACTGACTCTATATTGCAAGTTTAGGTAATGTAATGTAATGTGATGTCTCATCAATGTAACATTGCTGACGTCAAGTGACCAGAATACTACATATGACTTGTATTTCAATATTTTTTGACTAATAATGGGCCATAGTCAACCACAAAACAGCAATCATTGATTAATTAATTAATTCTTGAAAAACGATGGCTTGAGGGAGCGATGTTGGACCCGCAAAGTGGCGAGGGATGATTGATGTTATGGGACATCCCTAATCACAACACTGAGCATATACACCATTTTTTTTCATTTTTTGAGGCTGTTTTCCAAAAATAATGATAATAAACAGACAGGGTCTGTTTTCTGGTTCTTCAAGGGTTTTTAAACACATTGAATTCCAGGGAGACAAAATAGGAGATGGGGTTGTTGCCAACAAGCAACAAGTGTGAGACATCCTAGATTTCTTAAGATCTCCCACATTTTCCTGCATTATTCACCATCCGCCTACGTGCGGATTAGTTGTGCTCTTTTATGTAGGTCATGCTATTGCTATTAGATAATACGATGACATTTCCTGCTCTGAGGAAGACCTCCCTACATAATAAAAGCTTTGTACTGTGTCCTTTACATCCTGTTCCTTCAATGTGGCGTGCGGGGCTTTACGTAAATAAGAAAGGACGGGGGAAAAAAGCGAAAGGGCTTGTTTGGATCGCCACGCAGATTCTACCTACATAAGAGTTGCTTGTATTGATGATGTCATCGTGACCCTCTGTTGGAGCACTGACTGTCATTAATTAGACTGTGCCACTGCTGTTCGCTCTGTGTTCCCATGGTAACCATGTGTGGTGTCTACTTCCCCCAACCGAGGCAGCCATGTCCATCAAGCCGCTGGGTTTCATTTTCTTCAGGTTCAGATTGTGCCTCGACATTTGTTAGATGTGATTTAATACCGGGAATAAATATTACACCGTTGTCGAGTATGACTACTGTATTGATGCCAATACAAAAGGATGATACTGCATATTGTATGATAGTTGCATGATGGTGTGTACTACTGTTTGCGTTAGTAAAGTCACACAAAGAAATAAAAAGACACACTATTGATGACATTATACGTCATGTACCATAATTCAACTCCCTACCTAAAAATGACATCACAGCAGATGCTGAAGCAGCAACTAATCACCATAAAACAATGCATAAGTGCCTTCTTCAATGCCTCTAAAAGGACACTTGCAGGAGCATTAGGGGTGGCTATCAACCAACAAGACTGGAAAGCTCTCACTGGAAAAGGGCAGAGTGGAGTCAAATTATCATACCTTCCCCTCAGCAGCGCTGTTCTGTGTGCAGCATCTGTCTCAACAACAGCAGCTTCACGTTAATCCTCCGCCGGGCAGCAGCTGAACCCTTGCACTCTCATTCAGAGGTCGAGTGGCTGGATGAGCTTGTCAGTGATCGCTTAAAACATCCTCACCCGCTGTGCTCCGCGGAGCAACACAGGCCCTTCACCCTGCATTTCCACAACTTGCCCCGTGTGACCACGCTGAAGATGCACAGTAATTGGCATTATTTTTAGGGGTTGCGAAAGGATTAGTCACATAATCAATGAGTGGATACAATAAGTGAAAATATGAGATAATCTAAGACATGGGTGACTAAACCCCTTTTCTCTTGTCTGTCACTTTTACCCAAAATGCTCTGAAATGTTCTGAAAAAGTGTATGAATTCAGAGGTGTTGGACTTTAGAGGTTCCACTGAATGCTTCTCAAATAGTGGGGCGGGGTCCCCTGAGGGGAGTAAGAGGCAGGGAGGACTATCATCATAAAATGCCTTGAAGGCTGGAAGTGTCTTTATTCATGCTTGAACTATGCTAGTGCCAGCAACTCATACAGTGGTTTGTGCAGATAAACAAATGTTCTCAATCATATTTCGAATTGGGGTGTAAAAAAATATCTGTCCCCTACGGCGGGCATGATAGAAAATAATTGAGAACCACTGATGTACGGTCATCAGTTGTGGGCGATGCTGCAAATTTTGGTATTGATCCAATACCAAGTAATACAGGTACAGTCATCCCTCGCCACTTTGCGCTTTGACTTTTGCAGCTTCACTCTATCATGGTTTTCCCAAATATATTCATTAAAAAAATCATATTGCGGTTCCTCACAGTTTTGCGGATGAAATGAATACGGCCTATTATTCGTCATTGAGCAAATGTTACATATTTTTGGCCTAAATTAAGCATTTTCAGGCATAAAAATGGCTAAATGAACTATAAGACAAATACAAGGCATTCAAAGCACATGCATGTCTCATGCATTCAAAGAAAAAGTCCTACTTGTAGTATTTCCACAGGTTAGTAGTTGTGTGTAACTCTGTGTGTGTAATTATAATGTACGTATGTAAGTATTATTACTATATCAGCGTGTAGTAAGCATATCAAATGAAACAAAAAATTGTAGGCTTGGGGTATGTGTGTGTGCGTGTCTGTATTATTTGTCTTAGTGTTATTTTCACTGAATATGGCAACTATATTGGGTAAAATGAGTGTAAGGGTGACTGTAAAGGTGTTATTTCATGATTGTAGGGCTCTAATAATGATAAAAACGGTATTTAGAAGGTTGTAAACAGGTTTCTATGCTCTAACTACAAAAATATTCCATTCATAAATAAAGAATCCTACTTTGTGGAAAGTTCTGGAACCAATTAACCGCGATGAACAAGGGACGACTGTACGGTATTGCCAATAACAGTACTGATACCAACACTTTTTACTTAAGAATTTTCAAGACCATTGAATGATTTTGTGATTTTTGCCTTTGATTTGCTGATCGGGATTATAGTCAAAATGAAACACAAGACAAATCACAAGTCAGTTTAAAATGTAGTCATATTTCTTCTCACCGTAACTACTTGATTTGACAATCCTAATAAATAATATGAAATAGACATAACAAAACATAGTTTAATAATAGGTGAGTAATGACAATGAAGTCATAAAAAGGAAGAGTAATTAGTACTGTAAGTGCGGTAGCGATTAGACATAGCATTGACAAATGAAATAGAATAGTTGGATAATGGGTGAGTACTGGCAATGTACTCACAAAAGAATAAAGAGGAATAAGTGACAAGAAGGAAGAGTTAGTAGTGAGTGTAGTAGTGTTTAGACATAGCGTTGTATGCACACAGCGTTTCAAGACTCTTGTTCCTTGTACTTTGCCAACATCAACTGCTTGGATTGTTTCTTGAAATCGCTCATCTTAGTGCATTGTATGAGTTCTTTGCTCGAACTGTTCCATAATTTGATTCCACATACTGAAATGCTGACGTTTTTTAGCTTAAAACTCAGCTTAAATTACGCTTAAAACATTTATTCTCGCGTAGAAATGTTTTAAGCGTAATTTTTCCCTTAGGTCATATTTATTGTATGACATTTTTAGGTATCAGATTATGCATGATTTCAGCTGTTTGAAAATCAACTAGATCATCAAATTTTAATAATTGTAGAAATAGAAGACTCGTATGTTCTCTATACGCGGCATTATGGATTAGCTTAACTCATCTTTTTTGCAGTATCTGTAGCGAGTAAAGTGTATTTTTATAGTTATGTCCCCATGTGTCCACACCGTAAATTAGATATGGTAATACCAGGGAGCATTAGAGTGTATGGAGTGATTTTTTTGCAATATGAACAACAAAACAAAAAAGACAAATATATGTGAAAATAAATGTAGAAGAACTGAAAGATATCAATCTTATCATGCCAGTATCGACCCAGTCCTGGCAGTACCCTTGTTATGTATTCATACTATCGATATTTGGATCCGGCCGCCCTATTCAAGAGGCTTGCTAAAACCGACCAGTCCAGTGAGGACAAGCAGAATAGAAAATGGATGGATGAATGGGCTTGCTACAAGTGCTAAAATGCTAACTGCAGTACAGGTTCCATTTCCTTTCCAAAAAAATTGGCAAGAAGAAACTTTTTTTTTTCAAAAATAAAAAAAAAAAAAAAGACTAATGACACACTTTGTCACTGATAACACAAAGCTGAAAGGCAGGTTGTTTATTTACCAAAAAAAATGTCTCATCATAGCCACATGGGTTGGTTTAAAAAAAGGTGAAAGTAGCCCCCGCATGCTTTGATTTTTCAGTATGCGACCCTCGGTGGGAAAGGTTTGGACACCCCTGCCTTGGCTCGATCCGCCCACCCCAATGCGATCATTTTATTCAAGAGGCTTGTTAAAACCGAATATAATAACTGCAGTAAAGGTTGCATTTCCATTCACTCATGTTTCCTTTTCACGCATATAGCAGAAGACAAAGTCATTTTTATCACGCAATAAACACTTCCCGCACACAGCATGACTTGATAGGTGTCCACCTCATTTCAATGAGAAAAACAGATGTCTCAAGCAAATATTCAGTCACCAGAAAAAAAAATCTATCTGGAAATTTCCTCCAGATTTTGATCATTCACAATGAATCATCACATTATTCCAAGCCTGTTATTGTGTGCTGCTGGTCAGGCTGTGTGTGAGCAAATAGCGTATGTGGGTCATGATTCTAGGGCATGGGTGGAAAGGGCAAAGCTGCTCCGTCTATGTAGCAACGTCTCCAGCGCCAATTTTTGTTTGACTGACTGCCTACTCAAAGATGTCAGCTCTCTTCAAATAAGACGGAGACGGAAAGACAGCACTGATAAACAGCACAAGTGCTTTTTTCTTTTTTTAGATGAATTTACTGGAGAATAATTGTGAAACCAAAAGCAGTCGCTCTCTCACGCCATGCAGTGGCTCTCAAGTGAACTCTAGCAGCTTTTTGTAAGCAGGCCATGGAAAAAATGACTTTATGTCTTCATTCCTGTCTCTTGCTCCTGGATTTTCCTTGTAATGAAACTAACTTCCATTTTTGTAAAGAGCAGAACTCCCTTTTTTTGAGTCTGTTTCTCCCAAGATAGGTAGTGTCTTATTGTTGAAAACAATGTACAGTACTCTCTTTGAGGTACCCGCACTACAAAAAAGGTTGCGTACTGAACTGCACTTGCCTAAATTACTTCTAAAACAAAACAAAAAAAAACAAATGACATGTTTATGTAATTAACTCTCCACAGCTGCGGACGTCATTTATTCTCTAGTGACGCCCTGCTCTCTAAGACAAATGAGTGCGCACATAATCAGAATATGCCTGACCAAGAAAGTAGGCTAATAACATCTACATTTTTAATGACGAAAAAAAAAGCTGGCTCATTAGCACTCTGGAAAATAATCACATCGTCTAGTTTCCACAGTCTGAGCATTGACAGATGCATTCAAGTTTGATTAAAAGTACAATGAAATATTGTTTGGATGCTGAAAGGCCACAATGCGTGAATAGAATGGAGTGCACACAAAACAAACCGCGTGGCGTGCTCATAATTTATGAACGTCCTTGAGCAAACTCTTAAATCAATTCCAGGTCTGATCAACCTCTAGTGTTGTTGCACATCATAAGTGGGAGAAAACCCACTTCCAAAAAGCCTCCTGAGTTAGTTCTAGATTTAGGGAATAAACATATATTTAAAACAAATAGGATGGACCATTTATGGGTATACAGTAATCCCTTGCTTACCGCGGTTAATTGGTTCCAGACACGACCGTGAAAAAGAAGGATTCCTTATTTATAAATGGAATATTTTCATAGCTAAAGCATAGAAAACCTGTTTACAATCTTCTAAATACGGTTTTAACATTATTAGAGCCCTCTAGACATGAACCGACACCCGTATAGTCACCTTTACACTCGTATTACCCAATATAGTAGACATAATGAGAATAAATAAGTCATTAAAGACATAAATAAGACTCATGCTGTGCGTGTGTTGCTATAAATGTGGTCTCTCGGACAGTAAGTGTATGTCAGGGGTTCAGAGTTGAGTTTCATCTTGCCGTGGCTGCAGCAATAGCCCGTGCTTTTATTAGGGATTATTGTGCCTAGTGTGAGATAATTCACACCTGCAATAAAAGCCTGTTTTTCCGGCCATCAAGTCTTCTGGCGCTTGTCTCACCGCACATTACAGTAACATCACTGACACCTAGTTGCTAGTGTAGGATATGTCTTTGAATGTGTCTTTTTGAGGCTTTATATTTGTATTTTAGTATAGTTTAGCCATTTTTATGCTTGAAAATGCTTAATTTAGGCAAAAAATACATAACATTTGCTTCAATATGCATATTTTTTTCTAATAATAGGTCGTATTTAACCATGAAACAGCACGATTGATTAATTAGAGTGAAGCCACGAACTTTGAACCGCGGAGTGGCGAGAGACGACTGTAAACCAACAAGAAATATGTGTTACAAATTCAATGACACCCACCACTGTGGTTGGTTACGTTCAAGGAAAAGTAAAGTACACTTTCTGTAACTGTCTGATTCCTGTACATGGCTCTTTTTCATTCATTCAGTCCTGTTAAAGCTACAAATGACTACTGCCATCCATCCATGCACCAGTAAGGCCGCTTCTGTGAAAAGGGGCAAAGTACGCTTTGTGACTTGTAACCCCACCCTAAAAAAAAGGAGCATTTTGAAGAAAATACCACCTCGACAGATGATTCACATGGTCCCAGTCTGCTCTAGTAATGTGAAACTTGATTCTTTTTACTGACTGGAGTTGTTATGAGTCACTTACTGAAGTGAGTCGGGTACTCAATTCACTTGACACAGAGTGCATGCACATAATCTTGCACATGTGGGTCGGTGAAACTCGAGTGTTCTTCGAGCACTCATGAGTGGTAGTTCATTTTGTCAAGCCTGTGATGCAGCTCGGGCAAACTCGAGAGCTAAAAAAAAAGAAACATGAATATATATGCTAACTATAACTACAGTATATAAATAATATACAAAACATCAAATATCAAAAGTATGTGGACGTCCCACATTGTTTACTTCTCAGATGACCTCCTCAACATGTTTTGCAATCAAGCAAAAACACAGCAAAAATGAGACAAACAGGGTGAAGTGTTGGGAAAGAGTGTCCCGCAAGCTACCCAGCATGCTTTGTGGCGGGAAGATATGGGTGTAATTTTCACATGCATGCTGTGTGTAGACATATATTTGTATGCCCACGTGGTCCAGCCGGAAGGTTACGTTATGGGTCACATATAGTATGTGTTGTTTTTGTTAGCACTGTGAGGGGAGGTGGTTGTTCGGAATGCTGCACATAAAATGGTGCCCAGGCGCCCAGACTTCTCGTCGCCACAATACGGCGGGCCAGATTAAGACACTTGGCAGGTTGGATGTGGCCTGCGGGCAGCAGTTTGTCCACCCGTGATTAGGGTACAGTCGTACAATTAGTGACATGTCACCTGGTTTCCTTTTTTAACAGAGGGGATTACCTTTCAGTCCCAATTCGGAAAAAAACGTGTTTTGAACGACTGGTTGATGACTCGCACATCGTTAGCCTGCTCTGCTGAATGTGATGATCAGACAGGTGGATTGGTGCGGCGTCTGCAGTGATGCGGACTCTGCATTGGTCAGTTGTGGTGAAGAGGTTAGTGAGCCAAAAGGCAAAGCTCTCAATTTACCGGTTGATCTATGTTCCTACCCTAACCTATGGTCATGAGCTTTGGGTAGTGACTGAAAGGACAAGATTGCAGGTACAAGCAGCCGAAATGAGTTTTATCTGTAGAGTGGCTGGGCTCTACCTTAGAAATAAGGTGAGAAGCACTGTCATCGAGGAGAAACTCGGAGTACAACCGCTGCTCTTCTGCACTGAGAGGAGCCAGATGAGGTGCCTTGGGCATCTGGTCCGGATGCCTCCCAAACGCCTCCCTGGAGAGGTGTTTAGGGCACGTCCGACCGGTAAGAGGCACGTTGGAGAACTATGCCTCTCAACTGGCCTGGGAACAAAGTAGCCAAGGAGAGGGAAGTCTGGGCTTCCCTGCTTAGGCTGCCCCCATGTTGTAATGACACATTCAGCCTACACCCTGAGCAAACGATATGTCATAAATAGGTCACACGCTGTCAGTTGGCCAATGGGTATTGTAAAACCATTTATAGTTTTGCCTCTGGAATACAAAGTGTAGTCACACCCAACTCTCTGTGGTGGCTTTTTGTTATGAATGAAAAGTATAGGCAGTGTCAAGTGGCGTGAATCAGCTCAGCTTAAAGGAGGAATCTGACGAACAGGGTTGCCAACTCCCTGAAAAATAAATAAGGGACACCTTGTTGGGAGGGCCGGCCGACCTGACTACATACATACGCAGTCGTCCCTCGCCACTGTGTGGTTTGAATTTTGCGGTTTCACGCCATCACGGTTTTGCTAAATAAATTAATTAATACATTATCGCTGTTTTGTGGTTGAATATGGCCTATCACTAGTTTAAAAAAATGGCTAAATGAACAAAAACACAAATAAAAGGCATTCAAAAGACGCATTCAAATTGTAATATGTAGCATTCTACACTGCTCATTCGCTGTCCGTAATGTTACTGGGGTGTCGTGTGGGGTTTTGAGCTGCTGTTTAGAGTGTGGTCTACAGAGGGCAGTGACTTTCTTCATGCTGTGATGGAGCTAGCTTTTAGGAAGTAAATCTGTAGAAGAGAGAGCTACGAAGCGTTGAAGTGTTCATGCTGTGTTTTGAGCATATGCCTGGAAGACAAAGTTCCCTGTGTCTTTTTCAAATAAAAAGGCTGACTAATTTACAGCCATCCTTACGCGGTCTCATTCAGCCACTATTACATTACACTGATGATACAACAACCATCTCAGGAAGTATGCTGTCCAGAAAAAAAACAACAAGGAACTCTCCCAATGCTAACATGGGAGTCTATGTTGTATCGTATTTATGTCTTAAATGTTTATTTTCTGTTATTATGTCTAATATATTTGGTAATACGAGTGTAAAGTGTGACAATAGGGGTTTTATTTCATCCAGAGGGCTCTAATAATGTTAAAAACTGTATTTAGAAGGTCAAAAACAGGTTTTCTATGCTCTAACTACGAACATGTTCAATTTATAAATAAGAAATGCTACTTTGCGGAAATTCACTTATCACAGTCGGGTCTGGAACCAATTAACCGCAATAAAGGAGGGATTACAGTATATACATATTAATCTATGTATTTTTTTAATCTATCTATGAATTTTACTTGTTTATTACACAAAAAACACCCTCGTCCCTGTCAGCCAAACTTTTTTGTCTTCTGGTATCTTCTTGCACTTCTTTAGCACCTCCACCAATGAGATGACCCGGATTCTGTATTATATTACTCATGTGTGAGGATGTTGTCAGCTGATTGATGCCAGAGCAGAAATGGGTTGGGAATAAGTTTGTGGTAAAATTGCATATAAAGCACCTCGTCATTCAAAGTGCATTTCCTTTCAGTTCAATACGGGACGGATACTTAAATACAGTAATTAAATTAAATACGACAAAAATTCAGTTTTTCAAGGTATGGTTACCAACCCTACTGTCCTTACACCAACAATAGAACGGATTTATCCTGATCCCTAATACAACAAAAAGAATAACGCCTCACATTTTCTGTTCAGATGCTTATCGCTGGTAAAGCCACTTGGTTCATGCCACAAATAAAAAGGCGTATCATAAAAGATGAAATAATTTTTCATGCCTCAGTGAATTCAAGCCTGCAGCTACTGAGGACAATGTGTGTGTGCTTTGGAGCAAGAGATCAGCGACAGCAGCAAGGGCGATGACGTCTGTAGAGAAAGTTATATAACCAGAGCTGAACATTTGTTCTGTCACAGTTACAAGGTCAAAGAGGGTGACATGAATACCAGTCATAGTCTCCACAGTCATGTGCAACATACTTCCACTGCCCAAATAACACCAAGTTGACCAATGGAAGGCAGCGGTACAATGACATGTGTAGCCAAATGTCCATACAGGAATGATGATCATAGTGATGGGCGATATGGCCCAGAATCCTTATTGGATATACTGTATATTGCAGTCTATTGCGATGAGAGATGGGTACAGAATTCTGTATTTTTATAGGCACCGACCAAATTCCATCAGTACTTACTGAGCACCGATTCAAGTGAAATCAAAAGGTACCATGTTTTGGTACCTAAACTTTTTCGGTGGAGTGTCGTGGCCCCGCACCTACCAACATAAAATTCCCAAGACAAGTAGATGAAGCCAGAGGGAGGGGGAAATATTTACCCCAACAAGGAGCCAAATTAAAGCTATAGAAGCTAAAAATAACATGTTTAAGTACATGGATACTAGGGATGGGCGAGTACAACACTATCTGTATCTGTATCTGTTCACCCATCTAAATTATCCGTATCCGTAGCTGTACTCTGTACTCGATTTTGTTATTATTTAACATCATTTTAACAGATTATTCGAGTGGCAACCTGGTGTTTGTGCACTTATTTGCTCTGTCAGTTCACATCTTCTATTTCTGTATACAAAGGCGGAAATTAAAAATGTGGGTTTTTTTTTATCCGATTCATTGATTAATCGAAAAAGTTAATCTTCCGATTAATCGGTTATTAAAATAAATCATTAGTCGCAGCCCTAAAATAGACTGAAAATCATACATGTTTATTTCGTTAGTAAGTGACTTTGTGACTTCAGTGACTTTCGTCAGTCAAGTATAGAACAATAACAGGTCATTAAAAGTATGTGAAAAAAATGTACAATATTGAATACAATAACATAAGACAATGTATTAGTATCAAGAAAATAATACAATTATTCTGCTATTACATACAAAGATAAAGTAAATAGTGTACAATAACTAAAAACTACTATTGGCTGCCCCCAAAGCCCTCCTGTGTCAAATTATTTTATTCCCTGAGTTTGTATATATAACCTTTATAAATACTACGGTCGCTTGCCACTTCCTGCTTCGAATTTCACGGCTTCATTCTGTCACGGCTTTTCAAAAATACACTAATGAATAAATCATGGTGTTTTGTGGTTAAATACGGCCATATTTAAGCAAATGTTACCAATTTTTTTTCCTAAATTAAGCATTTTCAAGCATAATTGCATGACTTTTCCAGTCAGTTTCCCGAAGCAGCCCCCTGGCAGGCCACATTAACAATGATTCTCCCCAGGAAGAATATTAGTGCTTACGTACGATAGTTCTATAACCTTGGAAAGGTGATGGTGCTGCTGTATATCCAGTTTCACTTTGGTGTCAAAGTACAAGAGGTCATCAGTAGATGTTTACACTGTTGCTTGTCAGTAGCCATATATTTCAGCCACGTAGTAGCCTATTAAAGCATAACATTTTCAGTGATCATATGAGGTCAGTGGTGTTTTTATATGAAAAAAATGTCCATTGGGTAGGTGTCATAGCATGTCAAAGTACAGCAGTACTGTCCCTACGTAGTTAATGCAGAGTCACCACTCAATTATTTTTTTTCTTTTAAATTTAAATTAAACCTCCAGTTGACTCAGTGCACGATGCCATTTTAATACAATTCCACACCTTGTTGACCCACTTATCACGTGTATGTGAATTATGCCTTACATATCGCAGATATTTGAGGTCCATTTAAAACTCTGGATTTTTCAGTTATGAATCAACAGGACTGACAGTTTTCTAAAAAACTGGGTTATCAAACTTTCTGAACTGTGTGTCACAATCGGATTTAACGCATAGCTTTCCAATCTTGAATTCTTGAATGACCATGCCACTAATACAAAATGTACCAAGCTTTACTATACTGGGTTTATGCCTCCGACTGCTTTTGTTGTACTTTGGATCACGTAAATTCTGCAGATAACACCAGAAAGGAAATTAATGTATTACAGTGAACTGTCTGGGTAACTCTGCTTGTTAACACACCTCACATGCAGCTGGTCTGCCAGAGAATAAAAAGACGTAGCAGGAGGGATCAGTGTTGCCAACTTAGCAACCTTGTCGCTATATTTAGGGAGTAATCAGACCCCTCCGTAGACCCTTTTTTTTAAAGTGAAGAGGCAAATTGGAGAGATTGAACTGGTTTAGAGTGGCAAAGGTACAGATGTGTGTCAAGTTAAAGAACACGGCAGTTTGTCTTCTATTTATTAAGCTGTGGCATTGTCTGAGAAAGTTATGTACAGGTTTCACGTTTGTGTCTCATAGTACAAAACTGTGGTGAGTTCAATAACGCCGAATAAAGTGCCAAAGCTTAATGCTTGGTGAAAGACATTGTGAATTAACCAAAAACATAAACAGACTAATAATCAGACTGACATGAAAGCACGCATTGCTCTTCTCAACGAGCAGCGGGTGCCGCTGTGGGCCACTTCCCCATCTCAAAGCACTCACAGGCGGCTCTGTCTTGTTTGTGACATTTTTTTTAAAAAAGCGTAACGTCACATTTGTGGCAGAGATTTCCATTACTTGGCTGAACCACTGATCCTGACGAGACGTCAGTAGGTCTTCTCAAGGCTGATAAACTGCTGAGTCAGTTCTCCCGACCACAGTGTACAGTAATGTTCTCTCAAACGGGCCCCAAATCACTCGACCTGAAGACATTCATCAACTTGCCGATTGACAAATTTCTCATGGCTCCATTCACTTGGCAGCAGTGGGTGGGATCAGCAAACGCACATTAGCGTCGGTTTATGGGATGGCAACATCTTTCATGTCATGCCAGTTGCAGAAGGCCTTTGTAGTTTCATGCATTTACTTCCTTTGGGGAAAGGTTCACCAAGGATCGCTTTAAGGCGTCTGTCTGCCATGTCCATCCCGTGACCCTAATGTGGACAAGCGGTATAGAAAATGGATGGGTGGATGGATGGACATTCTTTACCTCAAGAGTGACATGAGTGTGTTTTCCCCGCAAAATGTGAAAAAGGCAAGATGCAAAAAGGCTACACAGCAACACTCATGTATTAGTAACACGAGAGCATCCTAACTAACTCTCACACTGACGGTCCAGTGGGTTTTGGAAACAATAACAGGATTAACAGTTCTCTAAATGCAAGCACTCGCAAGGTAAATATGCATAAGATTAGGTACACCTGAACAATTTAATAAGAGCTGCTGTATACTGTAAATCCTGCCTGTACAAGGATAATCATACTTCATTTTGATTGACGCTGTCAGAGAGCTATCATGATGCCATACCAGCTTTATACTTCAAGAGCTTAAACAACAACCACAGTTGAAAACAAAGTGCAGGATCAAGTGCAACACAGATAAGTCAAATACACAATAAAACAATAAAGCACAGCTAAAAACACAATAGTGCTATAATAAACACAATAAAACAAAATGAAATCAATGTCTCCTGCCGGCTCAAACGCCAGAGAACATATTATCAGATATGTTTATAATTGTGGTTTCTGCAGAACTGTACTGCATCATGCTTTCTAATATTTTGGTTACCTCCGAGAGTCTAAATATTAGACACACCGCAGTATAACACAGCACACTTCTACACCAACTACAATAACAGTAAGAAACATTGTTAAATCGTACCAGTCAAGCACTATGTTCTAGAGATGCTTAATATCAGCTTTCGTACCAATATCCAATATACCAATATTGTTCGGCACGATACCAATCATGGCAGCAGCTCTTTTCCTCTGTTGTGTAATGAACACATTATGCTTCTTTTACTATCACACCACTGGATTCATTTAAAAAATAAACACTGTTTGTGCAACATAAGACGAATACTGCAATGTGCAATACAAGTTATAGGAAACGTGCCATATTTTGTCTCAACAAAATAGTCGTGAAAAAAAAACAAGAGTCAAATAAAATAACATGTTGTCCTACTATCAACAAGTAAGACAGCGTAGTCTTAAGAAATTCACAGATAACAATGCAATTAAATAATGCTGGTCATGATACAATTTGGACAGTTGCACATTTCTATGTGGCACAAATATTCGTACAAGAACAAAGTAAAGTGCAAAGTATGAAATTATACAGTCGTCCCTCGCTACAGTCTATCGCAGCTTTAAAAAAGAGAATAAATTAATAAATGGTCGCTGTTTTGTGGTTGACTTTGGCCCATTATTAGTCCAAAAATACTGAAAGACAAGCCATATGTGGTATTCTGGTCAATAGGCCTCAGTAATGACACAAAACATTGATGAGACATGACATGACATTACATTACCTTAACAGTGCATGCAGTTAGCCATGGCATGTCCGACATGATAGAGTGAGTTCTCCTCCCATTCCGTGTGGAAGTGGTACGTTTTTGGCACTGCTTTTGGTACGCCACTGCTGCTGTGTTTTTGTGTCGTCCCGTGAGCCAAGTTCTGGTCGGTTTTTGGTGCTGAGGAAAGTAGTTCCGACTCGTTGGTGGGGTCACTTAAGTAAAACATTTTGCTTCTCTAAACAATATGCGTTCAAAAGAGTAACACATTTTCATCACAAAACAGTTTTCCACGAAAAAGTAGTCACACCTTGCAATCAATCTGCGTTATTTTATCTCCGTTCATATCACTGCGTGCTGCCACCAGCTGTCAACTGCACCTTTCCATAACCTGTTTCACAGTGATTACTGCTGGGATAGTGAAAGCACACATGTCTGACTACGAAACCAGTGATGGCGACATTCTTTTTAGCACGAAGCCTAAGGGATACCTATATGAACAGAAACACATGGATGCCGATCTTCGTTAGATGGAGTTAGAACGGGCAGAGGGACAGAGGAGGGACAGGGAAGTGCTGAAGCTGGACCCACAGCGGTACAGTAAATGTGAGTAGACTATACCCACAGTATATACGCTGTTTTACATGTTATTTTGACTGATTTTCAAATGCCACTGGACGTCTATGTCAGTTTTTTTTTTTAGAAACGCACATAACATAAACTTAGCTAACATATATTGTGACTGGAATCATACTCATAGAAACATGGAGACGATCCACAATTCCACATAGCTGGCAATAATAATAATAACAGTCATCATATTTTGTTATACATATACCTACATATGTTATGTAGGTAATTTGGTAATTTGCTACTCACAACGTTACTAGCCGATTCTTGATAGCCTGTCCCGATATACCATTAGTTTGTAAACAAGGGGCTAATATGCGACATCTAATTAGCCAGTATACTGTAGCTAGCTCTTACCCGGGGTGTTGGAACAGCAGAACTCTTCAAAACATGTTTCTTCCTCTGTCCTAGTGTGGAGGAACGTAATCCTTCTCGCTGAAGTATGCACTGCACACATGAAGCTGTTCCAACTTGCCACTTTGGTTCCCCTTTTTGCAAAAATGGCAAGAAGCCAAAGTTGTCTAATAGCAATGTCTGTGACAGGAAAATGATGGCATATATAGAGCGCATTCTTGTTATTACAGCCCAGATAATTACAAGTCTGCATCATTTTTGTAGATAATTTCTTTTGTCACAAGACCACTCTAGCTCTCAGTTTAACTCTCAGTTTAACTCTCGTGCCACGGCGGTCATCATCTGCTCATGTAAACACCGTGAAGCACATAAGCATGCGGCAGCACGCGGTGATGCAGCGGGAGAGAAAATAACACAGACTGATTGTGAGGTCTGACTTTGTTG
This sequence comes from Dunckerocampus dactyliophorus, assembly GCF_027744805.1. Classification (NCBI taxonomy): domain Eukaryota; kingdom Metazoa; phylum Chordata; class Actinopteri; order Syngnathiformes; family Syngnathidae; genus Dunckerocampus; species Dunckerocampus dactyliophorus. Next base: position 12,449,452 of record NC_072834.1, on the reverse strand, counting down.
TGGAAAACTGTTTTGTGATGCAAATGTATTACTTAAATTGTTTAGAGAAGCAAAAGACTTTACTCAAGCGACCCCACCAACTAGCCGGAACTACTTTCCTCAACACCAAAAAACGACCAGAACTCGGCTCACGGGACGAAATGAGGGGAAAGTCACTGTTGATGTAGTACACTGCTGCTGGGGATGTCATACAATTTCATGTAAAAAAAAAAAAATCCTTTTGACTTTTCCAATCCCAAAAACACAGCAGCAGTGACGGCAACGGCTAGCTGTCGCTAGCGGTGTGGTATGGCGAGGTGTCACTACGTCAGTAACGTAGTTCTTTGGCATAACAATGTTAATAACATTAATAATATCAATGTCGCTGTAGCTTGGTTAATATGCAGGTCACATTATGTAAATGGGACATTGTTGGCGGATTTTGGAGGTTTTTTCAGAAGGCTTTATTTAGGTGGAATAGTTGCATCCCATTATGTACTGTAAATACGTAGCTGTCTCTTTTTGGCCTTTTTCATATCTTTAAAACGCACAGAAAAAAGAAAGACGTGTGTTCATGTCTCACATAAAGATTGTGGATGATGGGCAAAATTCCCCCAAAAAGTGCAGTCGGAAGCTAACGTCAGCGTCGTCATCGATATTAGAGAGATAAGATCGATATTTTTCATATATTTGTATGTTTAGTTTGTTGTTGTGCTGTTCATATTGTTACATTGTTGATATATTGTTTATGTAATGGATGCCAGATGGTGTAGACCTCACTCACTGATGCCTCAAATAGCTGTGCTGGACAGTCAGTTGACACCTCTGACTTTTAGCTTGTGGGTAGGATTGCCCAACTGTCATTTCGCGATGATCTGATAATGTGGGTTCGAGCCCCGGCACGGTGCAGGGCTGCACTCAGGGAGTTTGTTCACAAAAATAATGTAAAATCTTTTCAGTGTGTTTTATTCAGATTTATTCATGGTCAGCAAAATCACAAAATCATTCAATGACCTTGGAAAATTTTCAGTGAGAAGTATTGGTATCTGTATTTACTTGGTATGGGATCGATACCACAATGTGCCGTATCCCACCCCAGTCAGTCACGCTGTTTAAAGCCTGGGAGTTTGCCTGCTGTGCAATTATAGTCAAGCAGGATCCAGCCGTATTCCATGTGTGTTTGCCATGAACTCAGCTTGAACATTCAACATTCAATCTTATGTGAAGTGCAGTGGCTCTGTTTCCTTAAAGAGACAGAGGGCACAAATGAGCCCTTTTACTGCTGTATAGACCTCTGCCATTTGTGCATGCCCAGTCACACTAAGCAGCTCTAGCAATAGTCAGACTAGCGTTCAGTTTAAGCTTGCGGGACATGGCCCAGTAACCTACTTTTCCATGCTCTGTAACATCAGAGGGGAGGCTCTGTGCCATCACTTAACTAACCTTCGGCACAGCATAGTTTAGACATGCATAAGAGGAAACACAATTACATGTCAAGGAGGCAGACAAAAAAAAAAAAACGTGCATATTACTGGGTTGTGTATCATGGCGATCCTGTGATATCCTGTGCCGAGTTAACTTATTCCTGATTTATGCAATATCCAAGTCAGACATTATGTCATCACTGCATGTTCAGTTCAAACACCCTTTCCAGTGCTTCTCATACTTTGTAGTTACCTCGTCCAAATTGTTGTTACGTAGTGACAGGACTGCGGATAAGCACCGGAGGGGCAAGCGTCCGGGTCATGAGGCTGCTGGCCCAAATGTTTAGCAGCATGATGTAAAAGGAGCATATGGTGCAGTGAATAGCCCACTTGAGTCAGTCATGGAGAGACCCATCTCGACCCGCTCGGCTGTCAGCACACATCCTCTTCATCACTATTCACTGCTACTGCTGGCCAACCTCAGCAAACTGTCAAAAATGTCTCCAGACACAGTATATGGATTTATTTGACAGTATAATAAAGTAGGATACCCTGCGCCGACGTGAATGTGTCTGCATTCTTCCAGATTTTGTCATACATCATTAAAAAAAATAAATTTTTCCACTGTTAGCCACATTAACCTACTGATGACGCAGCATCAGGAGCAACTGGGGGTTCAGTATCTTGCCCAAAGATAGTTCCACATGACAACAGGAGGAAGGAGGCTCGAACCCCCCAACCTCCAGGTTGAGAAACGGCAACTCTACCACCTGAGCAACGCCGCCCCTTAGACCAGAATATTGAATTCTATTAAAAAATGTCACGTAATAAACATGTAACGACAGGCATGACCACGAATGCAACCTATTGAGAAATTTAAGTGTGCAAAAGTGAGCCATGGACGCGTGTATGTGTAAAAGTACAACAGCACAAAAGTCCAAGTAAGAAAAGTGCACCGAATGTTCTTACCTGGCTTGTGCGAAATGCAGGTCAGACACGCGCAGAATCTCTCAGCGACGACACAAAACAGATGTCCTACAGTCCAAAAAAAAAAAAAAAAGTTGCCCAGAGATGAAACTGACACTGTCACGTCTCAGTCGGTCGAAGGCTGCCCTTTTTTCTTTTCAGCAACAGGGAGTACGACCCAAAGTGTCCCGGTCCTGGATGTGTTTAAATGCCACAAGCTGGATCACGCACCGTGCTGTGCGGACTGAACATGAAGACTGCATGAACATTTGCCTCTTTGCAGCCAGTGCGTGGACACAGTTTAGCCCCGCCCACTGGACTACAGTAAATTTGTGTGTGCGCTTTCACACACAAAAAAAGTGTGATAGCTACAGTATACCCATCACACTTTTACACGTACCGAACTACATTACACAACACACTGTCTTATAGTTCACATTTCACAGGTATTTTTCAAATGCAGTTTCCACTATTACTATACGTTATTATATTATATTTCCACTATTATATTTTTAACATTCTATTTTTTTTTTTATGTGAAACCTCGCTGATTAACCGTTTTCTGGTTTTCGTATTTGGTAAAAATATAATTAATAATCGTAATTAACAATCGTTTTCTGGTTTCTGCATTTGATTATAATATATTTACATCCTTATGTTGAAATATATTAGCTTCAAAATGAAAAAAATGATTTAGCCACACTGCACAGCAGTAAACTCAAAGTCAAGTGTATGACAGTTTGGAATAAAAAAGAAAGGAATTGGAAATCCTTTTAACAATCAGTTTTATTGGCACAGTATATTCATTTAAAAAAAATGAAAGTAAGAAACACATCACACAAAAGGGCGGAAATGCCCTTAAAAAAAATAAAACATGTAATACAAGAGTTTAGTATTTACAACAATATCAAAGAGACAAAAATATTTATATCAGTATGTACTACGGTATATGAAACCTCTGTCTTCCATTCAGTTCCCAGCCTGGCAACATAAATACACCATCTAAAAAGGTCCGGAGAGCGTGAGGAAGGTTCCATTCCGAAGTAAGGACACGTCTCTCCAAGTTAGTTACACATTTGGATACTGTATGACTGTGCAAATACACAAAACATGTGTTTGCTCTTGCTGATGAGAGAATAACCCTGCAACAGATGTTCATGGTTGTCTTTCACAAAAAAAAAAATCTGGGCTTGAAGCTGGACTTTGCGGTATGGAAGCAGTTTCCAAGTCAGTGATGGACTACACTGGAATTAGATACTTTATTTATAAGTAGCGGTATTCTGGTGTCATTCCATTCTTAATATCTTCTAGTACATGACAGGACATGATAGACATATTTGGGTCAATACTAGATACATGAGCAGTAAAAAAAAAAAAAAAAGGTTAATGTTAATTATAAAGCAAAATTAGGTAGGTCTTAATCATGGTGGGAAACCAAAAAAATAAACAGCACAACACTTAACAGGTAAGTTAACACACAACAACAATGAACTACCCTTCTATGTGGGGTAAATACGACACTAAGCGCTAACACAGACACATAACTTTTTACTGTTGCACAAGGCATGCTGGGCCTCCAATAGAGATTTTAATTCCAGCGCAATAATGCATTTGGATAACGGAATTCAGCCGTGTCCCGCAAAATTGAGAGAGACGAGCTCCTTTCACGGTGTGGAGTCGCTCCTCTCAGTTGCAGGTTAGCAAATCATCTTTATTTCTTTAAATATCATTATTGGAGGACTGGAGGGCGAGAATGGATGGCTGTTTGGAATGTGCCACGAGACAAATTAAAAAATTTGCTTCTGGGCCACAAATGACCCCCAGGCCGCACTTTGGACACCCCTGACCTACATAAACAAGTGTCACATTGTAAAAATGTCTCAGGAATGCTTTGAGGAGCAAGACAAAGCGTCAAAGGTGTTGCCTCTCGCTTCAATCCCATCTCCAATCATGATGGGATGTGCTGATCCACGGAGGCCCAAGCTCACGACTCTGAGGTCTCCCTGGCGTCTTGGTGCCAGATACCAAAGTCTTGAGGCGTGCAAGTCTCGACACGTAACAGCCGTTTTGGCTGCACCGTAGAGGAAGGGACCATCGTAATATAAGGCGACAGTTTTTATTACGTTTCTACGGATCACTGTATACATCCTACGCTATTACTGGAGAACCCACTGTGTATGATCTTCAAGGCAAATTCATTTTTCACTGAGGGAGTGAACATATACAGTATGTGCACACAACCACAACAAAAAATCTGGACTTGGGCGCGATTCCTCCGCCATCTCCAGGCCGTTAAATGAGAGTCGAGCAGCACTTGGCAATGAGCTAAAAGCCCGACTTCCCAACTCGTTGTCTAGCGCACATCTTAAGGTGTCAGGGCATGAGGGTTACTAACATACTTTCTCACAGCTGCACGAGCATCCTTTGCACATTCGTGCTTCCACTCATTTGCCTTCACTTCTATACTGCTGTATTACTGCCATTTCCCCGATTTTGTGGATTATTTTTTTGGTTGTCATTAATTACTTGCAAGAGGAGCAATCACATTTATTCAATGTAGCCAAGGGTTAGCAAGCATGCTGTGGGTTTGACTTTAAGTGCTCATATTTTATTTATATTATTAACATTATTATATTATTAGGATCTCGATATGCCACCCAAGCCTGTGAAGTGGATGAATTACAAATGTATAATGACACAGATTTAGACAATTTTGTGAAAAATATTTGAGGGATATAGGCCGTTAGTGTACATACAAACATATCTGAGTTGTGCTCATGAGAAATGATAGCAAATACAAAAGTGTTGCATTTATATTTTTGTAGAATATATTTTTACAATATGCCGAGAGCCAATAAAGAACGCGCTTTATCCCAAAAATGGCTCATAGGCCGTACTTTGAAGACCTTTGACCCAATGTGTGCCTTAAAAACCTCTTTAATGTAACAGCTGACAGAATTATTGATTGCCTTAAAGCAATATTCGTTTTCATTATTTTATTATTTTATTAATAATGCATAATATGGGCTGCAAGTTGGAATTGGAACATCTCTGTGTAGGTTTTCAAAAGATATTCTAAATAATTGAGCTGCAGCTGTTGTGAATTTGATGTTTTCTATGTCATTTAAGTTCTTCAAAGGAAAACAAGACGTCCAATGTCGCTCTCTTTTCGCTAGATGGCGCTAGCACAAAGGGCCGTGTGGCCAGCGACCAACTTCGGAGAGGCCAGTCACTAACGTTAGCCCTTTTAGCTGCACACGACTAGCTACTAGCTAGCCGGCGGCTAACGAGCGAGCCAAAACATCAGTTTGTCTTAATGCCGCCTGCCCTATTAAGCCATGGCACGAGAACAGTTCTCACAAATCGAATGCGGTGAGTGCGACTGGATTTGTCCCCTTGACTCCAACACATTCGCCATTTCCACGGTTTACATTTGCGTGTCAGTTAGCGACCAAAGTAACCGAGAGTGAGCGTTAGCATAGCTAGCATTAGCTCAACGGTAACAACACAGGCTAACGCACACCCCTCTCTCCTTTCAGAACTATATTACCTCATTGCCAGGTTTCTGCAATCTGGACCTTGTCAAAAAGCAGCACAGGTAACTCGACAATAAACACCATATTCACCTTTAACGGCGGTGTGGTTGTCCTATTAAAAAGAGCTAGCCACGCGCTAGCAGCTAACGTTGAATCCGTGTGTCTTGTTAGGTTCTGATCGAGGAGCTGGAAGAGTATGAGGTAGGTTCAGCAACTTTCTGCCTTTTATTCTCGTGCGGGCGCTCATCGTATCGCCTCCTATTTGCTCTAATTTCTGGGTCATAGTTCAGCTATTTTGTCCAGAGCTCAGCAAAAAGCGAGTAGCCAAGGCGAGCAGACATTGTTTTCGCGCTGCCACTAATTACTTGTTTTAACTTTAGTTGATCCCACAACGATGGAGTTGGGGCGGAAATAAATATAAACGGACCTTCCAAGATTGGGTGAGTGACAAATTTTAGTTTACTATTTAATCACGTTGGATGTTTCATTTACTCGACAACTGCCACTTAACTGTAATTTATTTGACCATTCTGGTGTAGTACAGTGGTTAAGTTTTTACCATTATTCGAATTTTGACATTTATTTGTGTATAAATAACCATGTACAGGGTTTGCGATTGTGCTAAGAAGTGGGCGGGGAAATACTGATTTGAGAGGCTGGGATTGGTTGAGCTACAATGTCAGTCCTCTCTCAGTGCCAATGGATTTCCGGCTTTGAAATGTTTAGATCCAACCGGAAGAGGAGCAGTGACGAATTACAGTTGTATCCAGGGCTATGGGATAAAACGTAGACGAAATTATAAAAAAGTATTTTAGATATCTACGACACAATAGCAATCCAGTATTTAATAGTAATAATGAATCATGATCTAATATATCATATTTTTTGTAAATAGGGAAATATTAGATTAACTATTAGATAATAAATATGAAATATAGGGAAATAAGTACATTGAGTTTGTAGTATTTTCACCTTATTATAATTTACCATATTGGACCCTGAATGTAAGATTTTTTTTCAACTCTCAATAATGATATACACACATGATTTTCAATGTATTTTAATTCATTTGTGAATACAAAAATGAAGTTTCGGTGGTTTGGTTTGGTTAAAATATAACTGTTTGGTCATTTCTACAACACCGGGATGCGTCCAGGCATCATGTCACGTATTAAGTGTATTCTTTCAGAACAGTGACATTTAATAAACTGGTCGGTTTTATTGTATCTATGTACAGTCATTAAAAATATGCCATATTCAATTTCTGTAGCTTTAATTGGTCTTCTTATTTGTCTGTCTTAGTTGTCTGTCTGTTATTTGTCTGTTTTATATTTTATATAATTTTTTTCTGGTGTATTCATGTAAATTCTGGGTTTGTTTTCTTACAGTGTGCTTGCTGCCCTTTTCTGTGTATCTTTCAGGTGGTTTTGAATGCGCACATTCCTGCCGACTATCTTCTTCGTCTTTGTAAACGTATAGGCCCACTTGTAGAGAAGGAGATCCCTCCTAGTGTTCCTGGAGTCCAAACACTTCTGGGCCTGGGAAGACAGTCTTTGCTTCGTACCACCAAAAGTAATGCCTATCATTGTGAATATATGCGTATTTTTACATTTCACATTAATTGCCCTTTTTTACTGCTCATTGCTTGTCCAATTTAGGTTGTAGTCACAAAGTATGCAGTGGTTCAGCTGTTGCTGCACTTCACAGGGGACGTCCCCCGGAACCCCCAGTCATCAATGGATATTCTACCAATGTTGGTGTGTAAAACAAAGCAAACATGTTGAGTGTATATTGTTATTGATTTTCTGCTTTATTTTGCCCCAAATATCGTGTCCTATTGCATCCTTTTACTTTTTTATATATCATCTGCCCACTTTGAAACACGATATATGGGAAGTCACTAGGGATGCGCCGCTCGATCGCCCACTGATGAATATCGGCGGATTTCCATAAAAACGTGACCAGCGTATGCCGATAAACGCCTTTCAAAGCCGATCACAAAAACCGACCGGCGTGCGGTAGCAAATCCTCCATGTCTGCTGTGTCACGTAGGGTTGCCAATAAAATGACGTGTCTCGTATTGAGCTTGACACAGGCTATGCCAATCGATGCCAGCGTATTGATCACTCCCTTACCAAAACTATTGCTGTTCGCGTATTCTTGCATCTTTGTTTACACGCTTTGCCTAGCTGCCACTGGCTATACATTTCTAGCTGCCGCTAGGAAAAGAACAAACACAGCAAAGCAAAGTTTGTCTCCAGCTGGTGCATTTGGTCCTTCCAAGCATGATAGCTAGCTAGCTAGAGTTATCCGCCTAGCTTCTGGTCATCGAATTCCAAATGTGACTTTTTACCACAGTTACATTTTGTTTTCAAAGCGACAAGCAATGTGGTTAGTTTGGAGCTCGTTTTTGTCCCACGGGGAAGCCACAAGTGGATATCACGGTCATGGGGTACGTTCTAAGTTTTTCAAGTGTCACTGAACAACTTTACTCTCTTGTTGTCATCCTAATTGTGTCTTGTCCTCAAAACACTATTTGTGTGTGGTTGTTTAATGAACATAAACACAGTGTGTCCACCTTTATGATGCTGATACTATCACAGGGGTCTCATATCTCACCAGCTGATTTTGAGTAGCTCACAAAGGGTCAAAGAATAGTTTCAACTGTTATTTTTGCAACTGTTGAATTCAGACTTTAATGCCTTTTTATACAATGGCAACAAAATAGCATAAAGACAATGGCCACACTGTTTGAGTGGAGATCTGCTTGGTAAAAAAAGTAGTGTACAATTGAAATGTTGCCAGTCATAAATAAAACACAAATAGTTGACAGATCTAATAGTGATGAAACCCTGCAACCTGCACACTGAATTTATTCAGGTTTAAGTTGAGCAGTACAGATTTCTACTTAATATACAGATATGTATAAAGATATGTATTTGTATTATTCTGTTAATTTTGTTGACTGGAGCTAAAAAATATTTATTGAACAGTTTATTTCCCGTGTATTTGTATTACTCCAAAGCTTGCATCAAATTAAATTCTGGGTTGTGTCAAATAGTAAAAAAAATTGTTTTGCACAATTAAAGGCAAAAAAAAGAAGACAATCTGTTCAAATGTTTATTTTTAAAAAAATAATTACTTATTTGCCAGGGACCTTTGGAATTGTCAACGGCCACACTGACCAATGCCACTCATCGTAAATAAATAGAAAAACCCTGATGAACGCTGATGAAACCCTGATCGGAGCATCCCTAGTAGTCACTAGAGTTTTCATGAATACCATACCCTCCCAACTTTATTTATAATGCACTTTAACAGCAACCACCGCTGAAACAAAGTGCTGTACATTATGAATAATTACGGATAGCATAAGAATGTAAAAAATCTTCCTTTTCTCTGTCCATTGTCTGTTTGTTAGTTCAACTAATTTTCTGCTGTCTTTACTTCAAGTGTCCATCATGGGCGCTCGTCAGACCACTGGTGCAGTTCGTTTTGGCCAGGTGCTGCCATGTTCTTCCTACCAACACATGAAGATACACAAACGTATCCTTGGCCATCTTTCTTCAGTTTTCTGTGTCGCCTTTGACCGCACTGGTCGTCGAATATTTACGGTGAGGAAGGATTGATGGCCCACAGACTTCAAAATGTTTGAAAACTAACCTGCATCTCAGTACCAGATGCGAGTAATAGGAAACTGCATTTCTTTACTGAGTTTTGAGTTTGTACTAAGTTCTTATGAGTCACTCAATGAAGAGTGTTCACTCGAGTCACTCATCACAGGGGGAATGCGCAGAATTTCGCATATGCGCAGCAACTTTTTTTTTTCCATCTAAAGATTTAACTATGCAAAATTTGAAAAATATAACTAATTATTTAGCTACTATTAACTAATATTTAGTCAAGTAAGCTTAAGTATTTTCAAAGGAAGCCCCTTCACATAGAAAAACTACATGTAAATAGCCAAAACAATACTGCAAAATTCTTAAAAAAAAACAAACAAACATAAGATTAAAGATGAAATTAATTCGTCCAAAAATAAAGCTTGTTCACAAATTGGCATTCAGGAAAACAAACTCCTCTACAGCTCGGCAGACGAACAGTGCTCATGCCAAGCTGTAGATGCTTTTTGGAGCACCTGCGAGTCATAAAAGCTTGTCGAATACCCGTGAGTGAATGAAACTCGTTGGCTGAGCGAGGGACTCGTTCGTATTGTCGAGTCTATGAAGCAGCTCGGGCAGGAAGGGGAAAGTAGAGTTGATTTGAGGCTAGGACTAGATCTGTTGCTTTTTCCACGTGGCTCATACATTTATAGAAATGCAGTTAGAGTAACAGTTGGGCAATTTATGTTACCTGGTCTCTGTTTTTTTTTTTTTTTTTTTTTTTTTTTTTTTTTTTTTAAATTTAGCTAGTGGTATCAGGGGAAGTGAATGAGTTAAGAGACAAGTAGCCGTGAGTCCTGATTTGGTTTAAAAACCTCAAATTTTGAACAACTCATTCATGACTCGTGCATCACTGTCAGATGTGGGTGAAAAGATGGATCTCTTTTCTGAAGTGGTGATGTTTCTTTCTCATCTGTGTCACGTTTCTCTAGGGTTCAGATGACTGCCTTGTAAAAATCTGGGCCACAGATGACGGGCGGCTTCTTTCAACTCTCCGTGGCCACTCAGCAGAGATCTGCGATATGGCTGTCAACTATGAGAACACACTCATTGCCTCGGCTAGCTGTGACAAAATCATCAGAGTGTGGTGCCTGCGGACATGTGCGCCCATTACGGTGCTTCAAGCGCATGCTGCCTCCATCACATCCATTCAGGTGGGCTTAAAAATTGAATTAATCAGATCATAAAATACAATCAAAGACCAACACTACCTTCCTCTTTCCTTTTAGTTCTGTCCTTCCGCTAAGGGAACGACGCGATACTTGGCCTCTACAGGTGCAGATGGCATGGTGTGTTTCTGGAAGTGGTACTCTCTCAGCATGAAATTCAAGTAAGTATCATAGACTTCTGCTCCATTTACCGTTACAAGTCTGTAAATATATTCCTTTTTCCACAGTGATCAGCCTGTCAAATTTGTTGAGCGGTCACGTCCAGGTGTGCAGGTCTCCACTTCTTCCTTCAGTTCTGGTAAGTGTGATGCCACCATCCACACCGACCTTTTCAGAGCTGAATTTCATTCTGAGTGTTTTGTTGATAGGTGGAATGTTCATGGCGACGGGTGGTAGCGATCACATGATCAGGGTGTACTACCTTGGTGCTGAAACTCCAATGAAGGTGTCAGAGTTGGATGCTCATACAGTGAGAAACACCTTTGCCACCTCATCCATGGACCTTTTTTTTTTTTTTTTTTTTTTTTTAAAGACATCTGTGAATGTTGACGTGTCTCTTCTCTGGTTTTTTAGGATAAAGTTGTGGTAGTCCAGTTTTGCAGTACCAGTGACAGGTATGATTGTTATGGTGTTTATAAAAGTCAAGTCATTTTTTGTGTTTTCATGTAGTATCTAACAAAGGGTTGTCAAAAGTGCAGCCCGGGGGCTATTTGCGGCTCATTCTTTATTGGCCAGCAGTAACTAGGAAGCTCCTTAAGGAAAATAAAAAGTGAGGAGACGGAGAGTGTCTTCAGAGCGGCAGAAGGTTGTATGCTGAGTACATTTCTTCCGTTCTCCTCGCAAGTAAAAAGCAATCTCGTTGTCTTCTTTCTTCTTTCTCATTGTGCTTTGTATGTTTTAAGTTGTTTAAACCTGACAGACACCTAGATAACATAAACGTATATCTAAATATCAAAGTCACCCCCCGCGTTCTTTGCTTTTTCAGTTTTCGGACAAAGTACTGTGGACAACGTTTGTGCGTGAACTGGAGTGTTTGTGTGCAGTCTCAGGTTTGTGAGCGGCAGTCGCGATGGCACAGCCAGGATTTGGCATTACCAACGACAGGAGTGGAAGAGCATCGCTTTAGACATGGCTGCCAGGCTTCCAGGGTAAAATATTGTGGGCAGTAGCTGTGCCTGTGATGTCAGGATGAAACTATGCGTCACTCCGTGTGTCAAAGCTGATGCAAGCCTTTTCCTTCAGGAGTTCTGTCGTGAATGGAGACGATAAAACCAAGCTGGTGGTGACCATGGTAGCTTGGGATCGCACAGACCACGTCCTCATCACAGCGGTGTCAAACTATCAGCTCAAAGTGTGGAACACAACTACTGGAGAGCTGCTGCATGTTTTGTCTGTGAGTGGTTTAAGTGGCCTTTTCACAAAGCATTCACATCAGGATAATGGTGTAGACATCAGAGATAAATTATGTGAATGTCATTGCTCGCTCTGTTTTAAGGGTCATGATGATGAGGTGTTTGTGCTGGAGGCGCACCCATTTGACTCCCGCATCATGTTGTCAGCCGGCCATGACGGAAACGTTTACATCTGGGATGTGACCACGGGAGTGAAGATTCGCAACTTCTTCAACATGGTAATCAAGCAGTAATGACAGTTGTTTACCAGCAATCTTTTATGTTTGATGCTGTTTTTTTAAGAGCCCATACATTTGTTTTCCAGATTGAAGGCCAAGGTCATGGAGCTATTTATGACTGCAAGTTCTCAGCCGATGGGCAGCATTTTGCCTGCACTGACTCACATGGCCATTTGCTCATCCTCGGCTTCGGTTGTAGCACTCCATATGAGAAGGTACCAGAACATAATATTGTAAACATTTACTCCCCCCCTAATTGAAGATACAGTTAGTATACTTGGTTTTACACGTTCTTAAAAAACACGATTTGAAGGATTTAGCAGCTGATTTGAACATTTTACACCCCCCATGGAACACAAACGACGTGTTTATTCCCTCCAGATACCTGAGCAGATGTTCTTCCACACGGATTACCGGCCTCTTATCCGTGACTCCAACAACTACGTCCTGGATGAGCAGACGCAGCAGGCCCCGCACCTCATGCCTCCGCCCTTCCTGGTGGATGTCGACGGGAATCCCCACCCTCCACACTATCAGCGCCTGGTGCCAGGAAGAGAAACCTGCAAGGAAGATCAGCTTATACCTCAACTTGGATACATGGCTAACAGTAAAACACGCGTTCTGATTTCTGACCATTCGTCACACTTGCTCGGAGAATGCAACTGACAGAAGCTCTTCTTCAAGGTGAGGGGGAGTTGGTTGAGCAGGTTCTTGGCCAACAAACTGCGGAAAATGGTGAAAACATTTTGGACAACCTCATCAGACAGTTGCAGAATGAGCAGGATGAGCGTCAGAATGCAGAACGCCAGGCTGATGAAGCTGAGGGTACATTCTGCCTGAACTGGATTTGCAATATTGACATTGTTGCATATCAATAATTAATTAATTCATAACAAGCTCTTTCAATTCTGTTTTTTTAGGTGATGCAGTGGAGGTGGTTGCCTCCTCTCCAACTGTGGGTCCTCGCAGGAGTGGGCAGGTGGATGGCGTGTGGCAGATGCAGCATAATTCCCTGCGTAGTCAGTTGGCAACCGAGCGAGACCTGCTGGCCTGGAGCCGCAGGGTTGTGGTCAATGAGGTGCCACAAGGAATATTCAAGTAAGACAGCAGGTCAGGCTGTATGGACAATACTTGAGTTAGGATTTATGGTTACTGTCTCGTTTCTGTAGAGTTATGGAGGAAAGCAGACAAGCCAAGAGTGACATGGAATGTTTTTTGTACAACGCAGAGAGGAGGAAAAAAACTGTAACTTGTCCACCCAAGGTTTGTGTGCCCACACAATCACCTTTTTTTTCCGCCCCCTAAACACTTGTCTCCCTGTCTATGACATGTCTTTTCTTCTCTCTCTGCACTTTGTAGACGCAGCCGTTGACAACAAGGCTGCGCTCCTTGCGGCCGACAAAGAAAAAGCCGAAGCACCACACATATCAGACGCGCTCAGCTCAAATCCGCCGTCCAAACAGGAGTGGCCGTGAACGTACTTCTGGCAGCCATGTAGACTCCGACAGTGAGAGAGACGTAGGTTCCAAATTATGCATATGGTACTGGGGAATAATTCAGTAATCTAATCATTAATGTTCTTAAGCTTGTACTCAACATAAAATGTGAAAATACTTACCACTAAAATATATCCTTGTTTACGATTAAGCTTATTTCCCTTATAAGACAATGGTAATACAACTTTTCTTTTGTCCCCTGAAAGGGATGAACTTTGGCTATCACAAAAAAATTAAAATACCATATAACGCATCAGTAACTGCCACGTAAAGTTATGACTTAATTACTATACCAATATAGGCAGCAACTCTTCCCTCAAAGATGCTAAATATTAGATTTGTTACCAATATACTAATATTGTTCAGCACAAGACCAATATTGGCAGCAGCTCTTTACCTCTGTCATGTCATGAACACACTAGACTTCTTTTACCGTGATGCCACTGGACGCGTTTCACAAACACACTGTGTAAAAAAAGACAAATACTGCAATCTGCAATGCAAGTTATAGAAAGTGCTGTATTTATTTTAAACATTTTGTCTCAACATAAGTGATGACCAATACTCTAAAATAATATGTTCTCCTACTATCAACAAGTAAGAAAGGTTAGTCTTAATTAATTCACAAATAAGAATCCAATTAAATAATGCTGGCAACCATACAATTTGGATATTTATTTTTTTTCTGTATGGCACAAACATCTATATAAGAACAAAGTAAAGTGCAAAGTATGAAAACCTGGACTAACACAGTCAGTGAAATTATAAACTGGGCTCATTCATTCAGCACGTCATGAATGAATGTAGCATGAACAAAACAGATTAGGTTAGCAGCAGTAAAGGAAGACTCCTTACTCCCCTCTCACATAACCAGCACTTTCATTGCAAATTGCATATTTACAATCCAACGGCCAAACTTGGAATTCTATCCAGACCGTGAACATACTGAACTAGCAAGCTTGTTGCTAGGTCGTTATTGGTACAAAAACCCACACCGATATGAACCCATATCTCATTTTTATGCCAGCTGATATCATCATTCGCACTGATTATATACTGATATTTAACAATGCTTTCTGTGTTACCAGGCAGCAGAACAAGCAGTGGCCAGCGATGCTTCCTCTGACAGTGAAGCTCGGTGGCAGAGTGAAAGCAGCTCCAGGTGAGGGTCTCTGACTATTGCTAATGCAGTTCTTGTTTAACAGAACGAACACCGGTCTTTCCATTCTTAGTGACTCCTCCAGCGAGTACTCAGACTGGACTGCCGATGCAGGGATCAACCTGCAACCCCCGAAGCGCTCAAGCAGGAGGCTCGTCCAGCCCTCATGTTACAGCAGTTCCGAGGAGGAGGAAGCGGATGACAATGCAAAGGAGGAGAAGAAGGAAAGAGGGGAGAAGAAGAAAAAGCCCAAAGAGATCAAACAGGTTAGTTGTAGCATCTTTCGGCAGAAGCTTTCCAGCATTAATGTTCTCTCTCTTACCCAGTGGTGGGCAAATTATGGACTGTGGGCTATGCACCAACAATCATTTTGATGCCTATTGTAAGACTTGCAACATCTTTGGCATTGTGCTGTGATTTAAAAATGCACATTTTGCAGTGGCTTTATATTATGGCAAGCCACACCTGTGCAATAATCATGCTGTCATGTCAGCGTCTTGATATGCCACGCTTGTGAGGTGGATGGATTACCTCTGCAAAGCGGAAGCGCTGACTAACACAGATTTAGGGGGTATATGGCGAAAGTGGCTCAACCAACCCAGGCTTTGTGCTCAAGATGCAACTCGACAAAACCTAACATCCGCAATCGGACTTAGTTGGTCCCGCGACGGTGGTTATCAACTTACTTTGTCAAGTCCGGTTTTCGGCTTTGTGCTCAGTGCGCATTCACATGAAAGGGGGCGAATGACGTCATATTATTCTACTTATGCTGAAAAGTGAAGCCATCCCAGCCATTGTATTTTACAAAAATGAGTACATAATTATTATGGAGCGTTATGAGGAGTTCCCAAAAGATTGACTGCTAACAGCAACACTGTCGCCGCCAACACAGGGAGGGAGGACTGCAGCGTATGAATGCACAAGTTATCATTGAATATTATAAAAAGTATGCCCTCCTAGTCTTTTAATTTATCAACTTTGACATATTAACACTTGTTGGACAACTTTCGTTTTGATGATATAAGTTAGAGTTTAATCTGCTGTATCTGGTTGTGACCACTAGATGGCAGTGTTTTGCTTTTTATAATAAACAAGTGTTTTTAATGTAGTTGATTGATGCCTCAGTGCTGATTCCTCCAACAAATATTGTAATACTGTATAAGAAGACTAACAGGCTCAGTACTCAGCAAGGACTCCTATGACATTTATATCGGCTAATATAATTATTACTCTTTCATATTGCATTTTATTTGTGGTGCTCGCATGAGCATATCTAGCGTATTCCCTCGACTGAAAATTTCTCACTTTATAGATGGATAATATCAGGGAATGCTCTTTTGAAAAAAAAAAAAAATAATGTTCCATGTCCCCTCGAGAACCTTGTAGGTTCTAAATAAATGGTGACGCCATCTCCGAATTAGTTCAACAGTGAAACAGTGGCACTTTCTTAGCTGATTTTCAGATGAAAGTCTGGACATAACCTGGTCTCGACCAGGCTATGAGTTTATCTTAAGTTACCATGGCGATACAGCTGCTTTAAAAGAGAGCTACCTTCGTCCACCTTTCAACTCAACACAGCTCGCTAATCCACTAACCTCGCTGAGCAGAATACCCCCCTAGTCAAATGTGTCAACAATTTTTGACAGAAATAGGCATGTTGTGTACATAGAAAAAACGTTACACCTTTGAGTTCAGCTCATGAAAGATGTGAACAAAAAATAAGTGTTTTGTGTGCCCATATGTCAAAAAGTGAAAGATGTGAACAAAAACAAAAGTGTTTTGTGTGCCCATGTGTCAAAAAGTTTGCCCACCCCAGCTGGAGCTGAATCACTTGGGGATTGTGTACTGTATATACTAAAACACTGTTTATATTCTCAGAAACCCACAACCTCTCTGGGTGGACTTGACGCGGAGGCGTGGCTTCCACCTTCATGGATCATGGAGACCATCCCGCATCGTTCCCCTTTTGTACCACAAATGGGAGATGAGGTAAAAAAGAATAAACACACAATATTGCCTATACGTCTACTGTAAATCTGCGTTGGGTGTTGTTATTAATGGCTTGAGCTTTTTTCGTCCTTCAGCTCATCTACTTCAAGCAGGGCCATCAGGCCTATGTTCGAGCGGTCCGTAGGGCCAAGTCTTACAGCATCAACCCTCAGAAGCAACCATGGAACAAACTCAACCTCAGGGTGAGACTCTTCATTTCATAAACTAATATTGTCTTCTCACTTTTTAAGTACTTTTTAGTAAGGGCTGAATTGTTTTATACTCTCTTAGGTTATCGCAGATTATTTACACATGTATAGACATCACTTTGAATTCAAACTCAATAGGGCAGACTCGTGTAAAATAGTTAATAGTCAGACTTTATCTAAGATGTGTATATTGAGTGTGTAAGAGTTTTTGTTGATTTTTTGGATTTTCTAAGAATATTTGACAGTTTGTTTGTTTCTGCTGGTCCAATGCAGGACCAGGAATCAGTGAAGGTGGTCGGAATTAAGTATGAAGTGGGACCTCCCACTCTCTGCTGTCTAAAACTGGCATTCTTGGACCCCGTGTCAGGGAAGATGACCAACGAATCATTCTCCTTAAAGTAAATATAAAGTCAGAAATAAATCACAGTAGCTCAATTCAATTTGCCCACACGCCTTTCCACCTTTCCCCTCTCCATAAAAGGTACCATGACATGCCTGATGTCATAGATTTCCTGGTATTGCAACAGTTCTACAATGAGGCTAAAGAGCACAACTGGCAGCCAGGTAAGAAAGTCTGCAGTTTTGTTGGGCGAGTTAATTTACATTGAGAGGGTCCTGTCGGTTTTTTCCCGCTCTTCTTCATACAGGTATGAGATTCCGCAGCATCATTGATGACGCCTGGTGGTTTGGCTTAGTGGAAGACCAAGAGCCTTTGCAACTGGAATATCCAGACAGCCTTTTTCAGTGCTTTGCAGTCAAGTAGGTGTCTCTACATCAGGGGTGTCCAAAGTGCAGCTCGTGGGCCATATCGGATCTGCGTTTTTTTTTTTTTTTTATTTGCCCTCAGCACAAAATATAATAAAAAAAAAAAAAACAGCAGAAATGGAAAAAGGAGCTGTAATTTTACAAGAATACAGACAAAATATTAGGAGAATAAAGTTATAATATATGAAAATAGCATAAACTTGAAAGACTAAAATGTATTTTTTTAAGTCATAGTATTATGAGAAACAAACAAAGAATAAAGTTCCATTTTTTTGAAAATGTTGGGAAAAGTAATAATATTACAATAATAAAGTAATAAAAAATGTATAAGAAGAAAGTAAAAATGACACCAAAAAAAACAAACACATAAGGGTCCTGTGCAATGTGCTTTGGGTGGCAGTTGAGGGCAGGGAGCTTGGGTGACCTAGTTTTCAGTGGCCAAGTCTGGTTTTTGGGACGTGTAATGTCACTTCACTGGTGGGGAAGGAGCCCGAGCTTGTGTGAGAGATTGAGACATTCTAACTACACATAGTCGGACTCACCTCGACCCACAGTTTGGGTTCTGGAACCAAACACCTTGAGAGGGGCTAGACCTTGTTTTCCTCTGGAGTTGCTGCAGGGGGGAGGCGGTGAGCTGGTGTGGGCCCCCCGGCTTGGTGCCTCGGTGTTCGGCTCAACTTCCCTACTGAAACTGCTGCGTGATCCGGACCCAGATAAGCGGAAGAAAATTGAATAAAATGGGGGAAAAAAACAACATAGAAGTGTAATGTAAAGAGAAAAAGTTACTAATTTGCTTTGTCACTGATAACACAAAGCTGAGATGCAGGTTGTTTTTTCTTAAAATGTAAAAAACGGCTTTGCATATCTCCATGGGTTGGTTTAAAAAAAAAAATAAAATAAAAAAAACTAAAAGTGGCACACTCATCCTTTCATTTTTCAGTATGTGGCCCTCGGTGAAAAATTTTGGACACCCCAGCTCTACATGCAGATTACTTTCGTGTTTTCCGCAATTAAAGTTATTAGAACTTTCTGCTAATATAGTAATTAGTTAATCATGTCTCAATAAATTGAAATCATATCAATTAAATCTATTGTCTGTGTGATGGAATAAACTTTGTTTTATCAGGTGGGATAATGGTGAGCAGGAGAAAATGAGTCCTTGGGACATGGAACCTATTCCCGAGGAAGGTCAGTAGTCATAATGTTTTTGAATTCAGTCGCATGAAAAGTTGTGTCCAAGCTTTTGACTGGTACTGTTTATATGTTTAATATAGTGCTTCAAAAGAAATGACTCTTAATTGCAGTATAAGGACAGTGGAACACCAGCCCACACCACCTTGCAGAAAATGGAAAAAAAATATGGAATTGATGTCTTGTACATTTTCTAGTTATGTCAGTGCTGTCCATTCTTTACATACAATATAGACAACATCATTCCGCTTCTATCTTTTTTGCTATGCTTTCAGCTGCATTACCTGACCAGGTGGGTGATGGTGTGGAGGTGGCAGAGGAGGAGCTCCAAGCTCTGCTCTACAAGCCTCAGGAAGGAGAGTGGGGTGCTCACACGCCAGATGAAGAATGTGAGAGGATCATCCATGGCATCGATCAGCTGCTTACACTTGGTAACCCTCATAAGTAGTTTCAAGAATTACTATGCAGGAAACCCACTTTGGTTTGTTCTACAGATGTAGCCAAACCCTTTGCTTCACCTGTAAATCTACAGCAGTATCCTCTGTACTGCACTGTGGTGGCTTACCCCACTGACATCAGTACGATCCACAAACGTCTGGAGAACCGTTTCTACAGGTAGAGTGGCGCTCACAACCTCAGCATGAAACACACACGCACACCATAAATCCACCAATACACACAGGCTGTTCTCTTTTCTGTTTCAGACGCATCTCCGCTCTGATGTGGGAGGTGCGCTACATTGAACACAACGCCCGCACTTTCAACGAACCCCAGAGCCCAATTGTAGCAGCAGCCAAAGTGGTGACCGATGTTCTCCTCCGCTACATCGGGTAACGAGGTTAAATTAGTTATGTTAATAGTGTGATGTTTTGCTGCCTAAACGGGCATTTATAGAAATCAAATGGAAACACAGTTAGCCCATTAGCAACTCTGCACGCCTTCAGTCTTGACAGTATTTATTTTAGCTGCCTGACTGACAGTCACAAGGCTGTTTTCACATCTGGCTTGTGTTTTGCAGACCTGCCACCATGTACGCCTTTTTCACACTCAGCATGCGGTTTGACCCTTAAATACGCTTGTACGCTTCGCCGTTCTCTTGATAGCCATTTTGATTTTGTTGAGTTGGGTTTGTGTGTGAAAGCTTATTCGCCTAACAATCAGACTTAAAGGGAAACTACGCTTTTTTTTTTTTTACTTACCCCATCATCCCCGTCTTTTCCTGTTCTGGGTGTGTTCTAGATAGTGAGCACGAGACTGCTAATAATGCACGTATTGGGGATTCACCTATTCTGCCTATAAAGCCCTCTGGGGAAAAAACCCCTCCAACAATGTCTTATTTTATATACATGCTGTGACCATGCAGTAACATGCACAGTCATGATATCATGTAATACTTACCTTATTTGATGTATTTTGGTCATTTTAAGCATTACCGGAACTACTTTCCTGGGCGCATTTCACAGAGCCCATAGTAACGGCCGCTTCTTCTGTCAACAACAACAGCATAGAAAGCGTGTTTGCGACTGCTAATCATGGCTCCATCCCAGGCAGAGAATGACACTGCTGCATGCTTGGCAGATCCAGCTGTGATGAAACACTAAGCCATTCTTGTAGCGTTAGATATATGACGATATAATTAAATTCAGTGGAGTCTTGTATACAAAGCTACAAACTTTAACCCATATAATTAAATACACTTGTCTCCAATTGTAAAGCACATCTATTGATTTATTGGTTAAAAACTGTGCAATACAGCAAGTGCAATTAGATCAGTGCAAAGTATTCAGTAGTATACAATTTAGTAGCAACTGCAAATTGCAAAACAGTAATATAGCTATACATTGTCCTTTTCGACTGAGTATAAAGTCATCATGTCTTTGGCTAAATAATGGCACTGCATCAGTCAGTTCATGCCATCGTTTACCGGTGCTTTTCTTGTCGTAAGGAAGGCCATGAGCAAAAGCGTGTTGTATTTTTGACTGGGTAAATGTAGACATGCTCGCTGACTCTGTCTCACGCTTCATGGCACATACTTCTCACTCAAGCGTGTTTACCCATGAGATGGTAGAACAACTTTGGTCATGTTCCTACCTTTTTGCCGTCACCGTTGCTTTGCAAACTTTGCTATTATGGTCTCTTGTTACACATCTCCTCTATTGAAAACAAACCACTTCCATAATACAGAGGTACCTCCCGTTGGGAACAATTTCTTCCTCTCTAGTCTTCACTTCTCCTCCTCCTTCAGCCATGCTCATTTCCTCTCTTTTGTTGTCTCTGCTCTGCTTTTCTCTGCTACCGCTGGACCATGCTGTGGTACACGTGAAGTGACAATGCGTCAATACAGTGCGCAGTCACAGGAAAAACACGTCATCAACTCTGCTTTTTTTCTGTTTTAAATGATCATTTGTACTGGTATAAGTCAGTTTCTTATACCGTAATTATAATTAGAAGAATTTATACTGTTACATAAAAACATTTAAACATTTAATTGACAAAATAAGACCATAAAAAAGAGACACTTACAATGTCCGCTCTTACTGGGATGCCGACTGATGGTGTGGCTATATCTTTTAGCGCAAAACTTGTTGGCCCCGTTGCTTGCAAATTCAGCATAGTCCTCGGGAAAGAAAAATGCTGAGACAAAATGAGCATCTTCCTGAAACTTCCTAGCAATGTTCTCGGGTCTAATTCGAGAGCCAGTTATCCAATGCTTTAGGCTGTTCAGATTTTTAGTTGGTAGCATGTGGTTTATTGGCACAACCTTCTACTATACACATACGAGGCATGATTTATAACCTAGCATTAAGTTTTCCAAACTCTAAGGCGATGCAGCAGCTCCATTAGCTTGCATTGCCTCTTGGTAATTGCCTAAGACGCTGTGAGCGAGGCACTGTGTCACTACGCCAGAAAAGTATTTCCTCTGTGTTAGCTCCTACAATAACAATGTTGCTGTAGCTTGGTTAATATTCAGGGTACGTTATGTAAATTAAGCAGTTTTGTTGGCAGTTTTGGGTTGTTGTTTTTTTTAGAAGGCTTTACAGGCGGAATAGGCAAATCCCCATTACCGACATTGTTAGCTGCCTCATGCTAGCAGTTTTTCTTTATTTAGAGCTCACAGAATTGGAAAAGACGTGTGTTCATGTCTCACTGAAGGATTGTCTAATGGGCAATTTTTTTTTAAGTGTAGCCTTCCTTTCCTTTTTGTTTTATTATTTAGAAAAAATAGTTTACATGGACTGTAAAGGCTGTTAACAAGACAGTGCGGTAACAATACTCTTCCTCTTTGTTTGGTTTCAGAGACCAGAGCTGCACAGACATCTTGAATCTTTATCATAAACTGAAGTCTGAGGTCAGCAGTGGAGAAGATCAAGTGAGACATACAGTATGGGCTGGAATTCATGTATTTTTTTTGTATAAATGGTAATTTGTGCTTTTCTATGCTCCTCAGGAGGTAGAGCTCGATGTGGATTCGGACACTCCAGGGACATCCACAGGACGTCGGGTGAGACAGACCAGTGTCGATTCAACAATTCATCTTTATCCTTACAGAGCCAGGAGACTTCAAAACAGCCTTTATTTTCCGAGAATTCTTTCCACTGACATGGATGGCTTTTTTTCCGATTCCAGGAAAGCAACTCAAAGAAGCGCGGTGTTGTTTTAGATGTGAGAATGTGGCACGGTCAGTGTCGAGAGCTGCTGCGTAAGATGATCTCCTCCCCCGATTCTCAGCCGTTCAGACAGCCAGTGGATCTCTTTGAGTATCCGGTAAAGCAATCAGCAAGAACATCTTGTAGTCTTCACACAGTGATGACAATTGGAGCTTTACTGATCTCCTTTGTTCAGGATTATCGAGACATCATTGACACACCCATGGATCTGGGTACTGTGTCGGAGACGCTGGTTGCTGGGAATTATGAGAACCCGATTGAGTTTGCCAAAGATGTCCGCCTTATTTTCAGCAACTCCAAAGCATATACACCTAACAAGAAATCTCAGGTAAAGTAGAAAAAAATTAGTTGTTTTTTTTATATAACTGAATGAAGTCTCTTCTGAATGTTTTGTTGGCTTTCCGTTTAGATCTACACCATGACCCTCAGCTTGTCTGCCTTCTTTGAAAAGAACATCATTGCCATCATTTCTGATTACAAGTCAGCCATTCAAAATGAACGACGAGCTCGTCAAAGAGAGAGTTACAGGAATAGGTTGCACAATGGAGGCAGCTCGCCAACTATGAGGTATTAACTTGCACGCCACAATCCTTGAGCTCTTATCACGACTGCTCCTGGCACTGTGGAACAAAAACGGAGCAGATTGTAAAAGTCATCAAACTGCCCTGCAAAAACTGCCTATCTTAAAGGGATAGTTTGGATTTTTTTACATGAAGTTGTATGACGTCCCCATCAGCAGTGTACTACACCAACAGCGATTTACCCTCCCGAATTGGTCCCATGAGTCCAGTTCTGGTCGGAGGTCTGTGACGAGGAACATAATTCAGCTTAGTTGCTGGGGCCATTTAAGTAAAGAGTTTGGCTTCTCAAAACAAACTATCCCGTTAATGTACTAAATGTACTCAAATGTTTTTTTTATTTATGTATATGTACTCTGTGTGTGTGTGTGTGTGTGTGTGTGTGTGTGTGTGTGTGTGTGTGTGTGTATATATATGTATATATACATTTTTATATTTATATTTGAAAGTGCCTGGTAAAAATATATATTTTTTTACTTCATTATGTATTTATTATTTATAGTCTTGCATAATTGCGTAATTGTCAGTTTTTGCAGTGGGAGTATCACCGATTTGAGTGTACTGTATTTTCTGGCGCTTAAAAGATGAAGTTTCCGAAATGATGGCTTTGAAACTCCAGCATTTTGCTTCCGAAGAGGTCAAAATGTTGCTGCTGAGGTACCTAAATGTTACTTCCTCTGTTTCCAGCTCCAAAAGGAAGCACAAGTCAGGAACATTGTCACAGCCCAAAAAAGGTCAGACCTCAGTGAAGAATCGCTCTCAGAAACCTCATCTAGGTAGGCAATCATTGATTTGTGTTTTATTTACCATAAAAATCCTCCTTTGAATCTGTCCAATATCTCATTCCGCTGCATTTTTAGTGACATGTCATCACATTGTGTTGTTGCTTTAGCCCAGCAAAGCAGCAATGGAGCACAAGAGGAGGAGGAGGAGGAGGAGGAGGAGGACGACGTCCAGGCTTCTTCACCCAGTTCAGAGACCAGTAGCGACAACAGAAACCAGAAGCGTCACCGCAAAAAGCCCACCAAGAAGTCAGGTG
The DNA here is from genome assembly GCF_027744805.1 of Dunckerocampus dactyliophorus. Lineage (NCBI taxonomy): Eukaryota > Metazoa > Chordata > Actinopteri > Syngnathiformes > Syngnathidae > Dunckerocampus > Dunckerocampus dactyliophorus. The sequence goes on along the minus strand of NC_072834.1, from coordinate 12,424,992 downwards.
CGAAAAGCTTCAGCTGTGACTTTTTAGCCCTTCAAAATGAAAACCTATCTAATGATATTATGATAGCACGACAACAGGAAAAAATATGTACAATTATCTGTCATGGCACGACTCGTTTAAGCTGACAACCCATCTATGCCACCAACTCATCAAGCCCCACTCTAGAGTGTTGTACTTATTACTAAAAAAGTGCTCGTCTAAGTCGACATTGACATCAAATTTGAAAGCCAACGGGGTCATTTCTATGAAAAACTGGTCTGTTTATGTTGTAGTCTCAGTCCTCCGTGCTCTTTTTATTACTAGAAAGTGCCCGCTTAAGTCGACATACATGGTTGAAATACAAAGGGTGTCATTTGTATGAAATTGGTCCGTTTATGTTGACATTTGTAGTACCGGTCTGCTGTGTTATTACTACTAAAACGCTCCCGCTTAAGTCTACGTCAGCATATATGGTTGAAGTAAAATTTGAGACCCAAAGGGGGTAATTTGTAGGAAAAACTGGTCAGTTTATGTAGACGAGTAGTACCGGTCCACGGTGTTAACAAACTAAGCATCAGGTTTATATGTACAGTAGTTCTAAACGTAATGAAGTTGTTTTAACTCACCTCCTACGAGGCTCTGCTTTCTGGGGGAAAAAAAAGATACTGTTCAAAGTAAAGTGTTTTTGAGTTGCTGCTGACATTTAAAAATGTCCTCTTAAATGAGACACTTTATTTCATACGTTGTTCTTTTGTGCTTTTGGTATTAGCTGAGGATTTGAGCATAGCTAAAGGTTTGATATAAAGAAGATTGATGATTATATTTTACTTTTTCTAGATTTTTTTTTTTTTTTTTACTTTTATTTAGTGGCTATTTTTCTATTTTAATGAAACAACTTCACATGCATATTTGACTTTGTCGAAACTCACTTTGTGGAAAAATATTGGGATATATATCTTATATTGATATTTAGGATAGGAGTTTTGGTCCATATCGCCCAGACCTACTCGGAACAATAGAAAGCAACGGTATGTATCTGGGGTATAGTTTTATAGACAATGTAGTGCAGTGGCTCATTTAAGCGTTTAAATCCAACATTACTCATCACCGACACTCTTTTCTGTTGTAATTAATGACTTTCTGCTGGCTCGTGGGAGTTTTCCATGAGATGCCGCTTCACATGCGCCATGAGGTTGGTCGTATTAAACGTACTGCAACACCACAGAAAACATGTGCATGACAAGTTTTGTACTCAGCTGCATCGTGTTTTGAAAGATACTGCCACACAGCCGACATGACTCCTCCTCACTACTTTAACACGTTACCACACGCTGTTGTTGTGATCATGTGGGCTCCATCCGGCTGCTGCTGGATAGACGTGCCGGGCCGGAGTCTGGAATCGACTGCTTGTATCGGAGATTTTAAATGCAGGCTGATATCCATTTTATGCTGATATTGACTCGATGTCAGTATCAGATCGGGACACCCCTACTTCTTATTACTAATAAAAATGCCATCATGTTGCACTTCATTATGGCAAAGCAGCATGAAACTACGGTACTACCGTTTAGTCACACAGCATTAAAACTTGCACACAGTGACTTCCTGTTCAGTACTAAGTGTTTTTTTGTTGGCACTGGAAGAAAGATATGCGCAAATGTTGTTGTCATTGTAGTCAAGACATACAACAAGTCACAAGTACTGTAAATGTGCAAGCAATGGTTGGGTTCCATTTTGGTTATGTCGACGGCAGCCAGTCGGAATAAACGGGTTCCATTGTATTGTTTTTGTAGCCCTTCATAGATAGCCAAGATTAAGATGTGTGCCTTATTGTCATACAAATGAAGGAAGATATCCGGCAATATGAACAAAAGATAGAAGGGCTTTTTCCTTGGCCCTCGCACCAACTCAACAATTAGTAGGTCTAGTAGTTTGTGTGTAATTCTGCCAACAAAAATCCGACTAAAGACGTGTGTATGAGATAAAGATGCGTTCGTTTCCACACCTGTACCAGGATTCAAGCTCAAGCTGCCGCAGATGACCATCTCAGAGCGGCGGCGCGGTCCAGACCGGCCTCAGTCTGACGACGACGGGGAGGAGTCCCGGTCCAACAGCTCATCGTCCTCGTCATCCTCTGTGTCGTCGTCTTCTTCGTCGTCTTCGTCGTCGTCGGAGAGCGAGAGCAGCTCGGAAGGCGAGGGGGAGAAGTACGTGGAAGGAGGAGATCACGACTACAGCAAAGCGCCGTGTTTGTCGCTGCGTCTCTCTCTGAAGGGCAAGTTGGTCGCCTCAGGGAAGAGGAAACACAAAGAGGAAGAGGGCATCTCGAAGGGCGTGAAGAAAGCACGATTGCAGCAGCCCGTAGAGGAGGAAGAGGAGGAGAACGAAGAAGAAGAAGAAGAAGAGGAGGAGGAGGAGGAGGAAGAAGAGGAGCTGCTACAGCCAGGAAATATCAAACCAGATCAGCAAGAGGAAGAAGAAGAAGAAGAAGAGGAGGAGGAGGAGGAAGAGGAGGAAGAAGAAGAGGAGGACGAGGAGGAGCAGCAGTTCACAACAGGAGCAGCAGTGGCTCCGCCCTCTGCCAAAGCCTCAGGGAGTTCTCGCCAGGTGATCACTCGCAACCGAGGCCGCAGGACAGTGGTGTACCAGGACGAGTCAGAGGACGATGGTCATGGCTCCAAGGACGACCCCCTTAACCTGGGCAGGTCACGCTCGGGACGGGTACGTCGCATGACAGAGAAAGCTCGCGTCAGCCACATCATGGGTTGGAGCCACTGAACCTCAGAAAAACACTCAGCTACACTGCAGGGATTTTTCTTCTTTTTGTACAGGTGTGTATAGAATAAATAGGAATCTAAACCATGACTTTTTCCATCTGAGACTGTTCAATGGTGCTAACATGTTGCCAAGGTGGGGTGTTTGCCTCCCTGGCTGATAGCTGCTGGTCATCACGGACCTCCTCCTTCACCTTGGCCTTACTGGTACCCCTCTTCCTCTGCTTTTCATCCTCACAGTCCAGCCTTCTTTCTGCTTGTTCACTCTCCACCGGCCACCAAAGAAAGAAAGCGGGGATGCAGCAACATGATGCATGTTCTCTGTTCAGTATCTGTTGATGTTTTCACTTCCTGCCTTTTCCTTCCACACCTCTCGGCACGTCGTCGTCATTCTGATGTTGATGTGCTTCACAAACTAGCACCAAGAAGAACTTGTAAATATTACATCTTTCCCACTCGCTCCCCTTTAATGGCATTAATTGTTTTTTTTTTCTTTTTCTTCGTGAAATATCTGCATCCTATTTGTACACTTCCAAGATGGATGCCTCCATGTAGGCTTCCTCTCAAAGGGACTCTGGTATCCAGACTATCTTCCACAGATATATTTATTTTTCCATTGTATCATACTTGCATTGACCGTGAAATATTTTGCACATTTTTATCTTCTCCATGTTGGCAGCTTAGTCATGAAGATAATGGAGGAAAGGTGAACATTTTTGTGTGCCAGCACCGTCTCATTTCTAATTTTCCCAAACAAGCAAAACGGGATGCGGCTAAAAAGAGAAGCTGTTTTGAGATTTCTGGAATCACAATATGTCCACTGATGTCCACTGATGTTTACAGGGTGCCCAAATCAGTCGATTTCAAACAACCTGTAAACAAACGGCACGAACTTGATGGGTTATTTTCATTTATGTAGTGGATGGATCTCAAGTCTGGCTTAGCATTAGTCCACACATAAATGTAACGTTCTACTGTACTGTAGCTGGAACAAATCAACTTTGTGACTTTTATAGGCGGCGTTCAGATTTTTTTTTTTTTTTTTTTTTTTAATAAACAATACAAATTTCTTATGAGCTTTTTGTTTTCTGTCCCTTGGTGTACAAAGAGTGGCCTGGGGGCCATTTGTACAGTGATACCTCTGTTTTTGTTGTTAATCAGTTCAAAAAGGTGAGACAAAAACCAAAGCAACTGCTCAAGGCTGCAGACCTTGTGTTTTCAAAACTCCTTGCCTGCGCTTTCCTTATTGATATAATTTGAATAAATATTAGGGCTGTCAAATGAGTTAACATTTTTAATCAGTGTAATCAAGCTGATTAATTAATTAATTGATTTCCATTGATCTTCTTCCGCATATCTGAGATCGGGTCGTGGGGGCAGCAGCAGCCTAAGCAGGGAAGGCCAGACTTCCCTCTCCCCAGCTACTTCGACCAGTTCCTCCCAGCAGATCCAAAGACGTTCCCAGGCCAGTTGAGAGACATGGTCTCTCCAACGTGTCCTGGGTCTTCCCCGAGGTCTCCTACCACTCGGACGTGCCCTCAACACCTCTCCAGGGAGGCGTCCGGGAGGCATTCTAACCAGATGCCCAAGCCACCTCATCTGGCTCCTCTCAATGCAGAGGAGCAGCGGTTCTACTCTTGAGTTTCTCCCGGATGACAGTGCTTTTCACCTTATCTCTAAGGGAGAGCCCAGCCACCCTTTGGAGAAAACTCATTTCGGCCGCTTGTACCTGCGATCTTGTCCTTTCGGTCACTACCCAAAGCTCATGACCATAGGTGAGGGTAGGAACGTAGATTGACCGGTAAATTGAGAGCTTTGCCTTTCAGCTCAGCTCTCTCTTCACCACAACAGGCCGATGCAGAGTCCGCATCACTGCGGGATCTCATCCCCGACCCGGAGATGGCACAGGTGCTGATTCTCATCTCAGCCGCTTCACACTCAGCTGTGAACTGATCCAGTGAGAGTTGAAGGTCACGGCTCGATGAAGCCAACAGGACCACATCATCTGCAAAAAGAGAGAAATTATCCATCCATCCATCTTCAATGCTGCTTATCGTCACTCGGGTCGCGAGCATACTGGAGCCTCTCCCAGCTGACGGGCGAGAGGTGGGGTACACCCTGAACTGGTCGCCAGCCAATCGCAGGGCACATATAAGAATTGTATTAAATTCAATTAATGAAAAATATAATTAATCTTGATTATTTGACCATTGTGCCATTTGCAACTGTCTGAAATATGCCCGTTTTTACTGTATTTTATGAACAAAGATAAATGACAGGGCATGATTATACAGCATACTGTATATGTTTGTATTTATTATCCACTCCAAATGAACTGAAAATTTAAATCAAGCCAAAAGATGTCACACACACCTGAAAATCTCATTACCTAACATTAGTCTCTTTAATAGCAGCAGAACATTTGAATCACACATTCATATGGTTATCAGCAATGGGGGTTGTGTTTAGAGACACCACAATATTTAAGTAGAATATCCACTGACTGCTTTTTCTCTGTCTTTGTTTATTGAGACCAATGAGGAAGTGTTGTTCCAAGGGCGTACGGAGAGTCGTTTTTGTGAATTGGAGATACATGCAGTGCACTCCAAAAGTAATGGAACAGTGAGGACAGTTCCTTTTGTTTTTGCTGTAGGCTGAAAACATTTGTGTTTGACATCAAAAGATTAATATAACACCAGAGATCAGCTTTTTCATAGGCAACTCTCTGGTTTTCATGTTGTTTTCATCTCTAAATGCAGTATGCACAGGTGTTGGACTCTAGGGGAAGCTACACTGTACCTCCGTCTGCCGCGGTATGGCACATGCGTTAATGACATTATTTTACTTCACAAAGTAAATTATTTCCCATAGTTAACACATTGTTTTTGACATCCCAGTAAATGTTTGACAATTGTGGCAGACTGCTTTGTGTGAGTTTCAACTGTCTCCTGTGCAGAATATTCATCCATCTATCCATGTTCTATTCCGCCTATCCTCATTAGGGTCGTGGGGCAGAGCGGCGGGGTACACCCTGGACTGGCCAGCCAATCACAAACACACTCACATTCATGCCTATGAACAATTTAAAGTTGCCAATCCGGAGGAAACCGGAGTACCCGGAGAAAACCCACCCACACACGCATGGGGAGAACATGCAAACTCCACACGGAGATTCAAATCCAGGTCTTCCCGATCTCCTGTGTGGCCAACATGCTAACCACTCGGCCACCGTCCAGCCCTGTGCAGAACAATTCTGACAAAAGCCATATTTATTGTTATGCAGTTTTATTTTTGTTGTGTCCAACATTCAGATTTTAACATGCTAGGTAAGACGATTCGTTAAAGAAGAACGAACTCATCAAACTTACCGCTTCCATGCCTGTAACTGACCGACGGATAGTTGGCAGAGCGCAAGGTTTTATTTTAAGATGTGCAGTGAAGCCTGCTCTTTGAGCAAAAGAGCCATATCAGACATTTCTTCACATGATAAAATTAAAAAAAAAAAGTTTCCCCCCTGACATTTTAAAGTAAAATGATAGAAATCACACTGTTAAAAATCATGTTAAAAAAATATAAAACATTCTCGTGCATTTTAATCCCTCTATCCATAAATATTAGTCAATAACAACACAACTGAACACAAAATGCAGTTTTTAAATGAAACTTTTTATGATTAAGGGAGAAAATGAGTCTCACAGCGCTGTGGAGGAATTTTGGCCCACTCATCTTTGCAGAATTGTTGTATTTCAGCCACATTGGAGGGTTTTCGAGCACTAACTGCCTTTTTAAGGTCATGCCATAGCATCTCAATAGGATTCAGGTCAGGACTTTGACTAGGCCACTCCAAAGTCTTAATTTTGTTTTTCTTCAGCCATTCAGAGGTGAACTTGCTGGTGTGTTTTGGATCATTGTCCTGCTGCAGAACCCAAGTTGGTTTCAGCCTGAGGTCACAGACATTCAGGATTTTCAGGTCCTGAAGCAGCAAAACAGCACCAGACCATCAGACTACCACCACCATATTTTACTGTTGGTATGATGTTCTTTCTCTGAGATACAGTGTTACTTTTACGCCAGATGTAATGGGACACACACCTTCCAAAAAGTTCAAATTTTATCTCGTCAGACCAAAGAGTCTTTTCTCTAAGGTCTTGGGGATCATCAAGATGTTTTCTGACAAAATTGAGACGAGGCTTAATGTTGTTTTTATTCAGCAGTGGTTTTCGTCTTGGAACTCTGCCATGCAGGCAATTTTTTTCCAGTGTCTTTCTTATGGCGGAGTCATGAACACTGACCTTAACTGAGGCAAGTGATTCCTGTAGTTCTTTGGATGTTGTTGTGGGGTCTTTTGTGACCTCTTGGATGAATCGTCGGTGTGCTCTTGGGGTAATTTCGGTTGGCCGGCCACTCCTGGGAAGGTTCAACACTGTTCCATGTTTTCACCATACGTGGATAATGGCTCTCACTGTGTTTCGCTGGAGTCCCAAAGCTTTAGAAATGGCTTTTCCACTTGAACTCAGGTGTGATAAACCACAGTTATTTTTTAACGGGGTAGCAATCACTTTTTCACACAAGGCCATGTAGGTTTGGATTTTTTTTTCTCCCTTAATAATTAAAAGTTTCATTTAAAAACTGCATTTTGTGCTCAGTTATGTTGTCATTAACTAGTATTTAAATTCATTTGACGATTTGAAACATTTAAGTGTCACAAACATGCAAAAAAATAAGAAATCAGGAAGGGGGCAAACACCTTTTCACGCCACTGTTATATTACATTTTTTTAAAAAGTCACTTTTGCGGTTTAGGGGACATTTAAGTTGATCCCAGTGCATCCCTCCAGCCGCCATTGCCGTTGTCCATTCCCTTTTCTCAAAGGCAAAGATAGAAAGGTAGAGGCACTCTACCATCTATCTGACTGTTCCGCCGACTGCATTAATGCAGCTGAAAGCCAGGCTGAGTCAGAGTGGGAACAAACAAGGTTGAGCTCTGACGCACACCGCTCCGCCACGCCTCCAAACTGCAGATGAGAAGCGGTCACTTTGAGAAATGGGGATATATATATGTTTTTTTAGGGTAGTTGCACAGTTGCGCACTCGTATTGATAAACCGATCATCTATAGACGCAATAAACAATCTACAGGCTCCACATGAATCTATCCGGATCACATTTCTACAAGCTTACTTTGGGATGTCCAGTACATGCAACAAAAGAAGCAGCTTTGTTCAACAGCTGTTAACAGTTGAGTTTCATTGTTTTCTCTGCTAAATAATGCATTTCTAATCTTACTAAAGGATTTAGTAACAATAGACAGAGCTGACAGTTGGCTAGATGAGCAAAGCACTGACACTGATGCTCAACGCATGTCACTTCATTCCATGATAATCCTTCAATGATATATCTTATATGTATGAGTAATAGACTGCATTTTTCAAAGGGTGGGTGCAATGGGCAGAACAAGCATGAAGGCCATGCAGGGAATGAGTGACAAACATGCAAATACACTTGGAATCATTTAGATAATACTAAAAAAAAAAAACGCACAAACTCAAACTTGTTTGATGTTTTAATTAACTGGAAATATAACACATTTCTGCTTAAATCCCATTGCTATAAACATATTATTATTATAACGTTGGCATTCATATATTTGTTATTGTAGCATCATATATAATATATATTATAATAAATTATATACCATGTATACATGATTATTGTTTTTATTAACGCAGGTCATTCAGCTCAAGTCCCTATCCTCCCCTGTTACTTCAGGCGTACCTCAAGGCTCTGTCCTGGGACCCCTCCTTTTCATCATCTACTATACCTTCTCCCTCTCGCCAATATCTTCCATAAATACAACATCCATTTTCATTGCTTTGCGGATGACAGCCAGCTCTACCTCTTTAGCACACCAAATTGGATCACCTCACCACCTGCTTAACTGAAATCAAATCCTGGCTCACCTCAAATTTCCTCAAACTCAGCTGTGGAAAAAACAGAAATCCTTGTGGTTGGTTGTGCACTACACGCTACATTATCCAAAGTTGACAGTTTCTCCCTCAACTTTGACAACACCACAGTCTTCCCCTCCGCTCAGGTTAAGATCCTCTATAGCAGGGGTCACCAACGTTGGTAGCCCCCCACGACCACACGAGGTGCACGCAAGCCTGCTTTTCATTCAGGTTTTCAGTTAATAATGAAAGAACAGTAGAAAGAAATGCATTCTGAAATACAAAATGTGAGTTGTGGACACCAGCATTTTGTTAATGTTCTGGTAAAACAAGCAAATTCGCTTTGTTTGGGTTTAAAATAAGCTCTGAAAATAAATGTTACAAAAATGAGTAGCTCTTGGCCATTTTCATTTTGTAAAAAGAGCTCTCACGAGAAAAAACGTTGGTGACCTCTGCTCTATAGCGTGCCATCATTTCAATCCCACATCAGTTACATTACCCGGTCTGCATATTTCCGTCAAAGCAACACCGATCGCCTACGCCCCTCCGTCAGCCCCCATACTACCTCTATTCTTATTCACAGCCTGATTACCTCCCGCATTGATTATTGCAACTCTCTCCTCGTCGACCTCCCTGACAAATCCCTGCGTAAGCTTCAAATGGTCCAGGATTCAGCCGCCCACATCATCACCAGAACCCCTTCATTTCATCACAACAACCCCATCCTACAGCACCTCCACTGGCTCCCCGTCACATCACCAATTGAATTCAAAATTCTTCTCTATACATTGAAGGCCATCCACAAGACCCCCCTCATGTGTCCCCTCATCATTGCCATCTTCAGCCGCTCTGCTCCCAAACTTTGGAACTCCCATCGGACATCCGTAACATAGACTCTCTTCCTCTTTTCAAATCCACACTCAAAACCCACTTCTTCAGGACATCTCACTTTCTATAATTTACCATGACATTTTTATTTTATCTTATTTATTTTCTATTATATGTGTGTGTTACTTTTATCTGTGTCTTATGTACACAGTGTCCTTGGGTTCCTTGAAAGACGCTTACAAATAAAATGCATTATTATTATTATTATTATTATTACCGTAATGTTTTATTCATGTTATGTTATATATATAATTACGCTATACACATCACTTCCCTCCCCGCTGCAGTTTTAAACACATCCCAGTTTGTGCAGCCAAAGCAGTCCTGAAGTACTTGATCAGTTTCTTCATTCCACACTTTAACAGCTGTACTTACAGGGGGAGCTTTTTTGAGAAGTTGTCTGTATGTTGGATAAAGGAATATGGAGATGTGGTCAGCCTTTCCAAAGTGCTGACCACATCAAAAAGAGCATCCCGGCGGCAACTGTGGACCCTCTACAGTTTGCATATTGCCAGAACCGGTCCACGGATGATGCAGTCAACCATATAACTGCTGTTTTACCATGCACATGACAATAAAACTCTCTTGAATCTTGAATCTTGAATCTTGAATCTTGAATCTTGAATATATTATGTTCTATGTTAATGTTATGTTATTACGGGTGTTTTTTGTCATGACTGTATTGTTATTACCAATATTACTATTATATTATTATAACAATAAATAATTGTTACATTTATATTATTTTATATATTTGTTTAAAAGTATTATTATAACATTTAGTCATTATTAAATAATTATAATTTAATAATTATATTATTTATGTCATTGTTTTTATATTAATTACAATAATGTTATTACTATTTCAATTATATATTTTTTTAAAATTTGTATAATTTATGATTAATTGTAATGATTGTATAATGTATTTTTCTTAACTTTTTTACTTTATACTTTTAACACTTTTTTGATTATCCTAATAATGATTGTTACGCTCACAGTTCAACACCAGACAAAGACGAGTTGTGTATTATTTTTACTCTTGTGATTGCACAGCATAGCAAACATTGCAATACATTGTCACAGCAGTACTACACATCAATTTCTTTAGTATCACCGGAGATACAACCATTTGGAAAAACATACTTGATTCACTATTGCACACATTATTACTTCAATACCACATCTGAGCATCACAAGCATGACAACTCACTCTAATCTATTGTAATCAACAACAGCTATCTAGTGTATGTGCAAGTAAATTGTGCTTCAGTCTTACACAAAAGTGGGAACAACCTGTGCTTGATTTTTTTGTTTTGTTTTTTTATAACGTATTCGTACGCTCAGCAGCCACAACATTAGATGCACTGACACAGTTCCATGGATTAACAATACGATTTTACTGACACTCTTCTAGATTACTTGACGTGCAATCCAGCATGCATTTAAATTGTGCAGGCATACCTAATGTTGTGGCTCGTGAGTGTGTACATTATCAAAGCACATCATACACACACACACACACACACAGAGTTAAATAATTGAAATGTGCCATAACACTTAGTGGCACTCACAAACTCCACTACAACAAACACCAACTTGACCACATTGTTGCAAAGTGACCTCCTAAGACGGCTCTACATAGATTCCTTTCTCTATTCATTACTCCTGATTTACAATTTGCCATTCAGGTAACAGCTAAAGTGACCATATTTGTTATGCAGCATAATAAAACACCCCTAATGCTATACACAGTTGATTATTGTCCACTTTACCGTCCAAGAACTAATGAATGCAGACATCATTCCGTGAAAAGAATGGCTAAAACATGTACTTCGCTGATCTAAAATCCATTTCAGATGTTCCAACTGGGTGACGTGAAGGTAGAATGTTGCATTCAGGTACAACTTTTAGATGGGGATACACAAAAAGGCCTTGTAAAGGGACATTTTTGTAATTTTTCTGGAAAGTGTCCAGTTCAGTTAGTCCTTTTGCATGTATTGAATGTTCCCCATATAACGCTGTATAAACATGTGATTTCCACATGACAGCAGTTGACACAACACATGTCACCATTTTCATGTTTGATGATTATTAATTCCATGATAGCAGAGCCGGCTCTACCCAGTGAGGCGTCCTAGGCGAGATTTTATATGGCTTATATATATATATCTGCAATTTATATATGCTTGCAAAAGAAATTGAATGGCACTGCTTTTACCATGTTGAACACGTCAACCAAATTACATGCTTAACAAATTACCACACACAAGAAAGAAGAAATACAATATAAATATTCTTTCCACAAAATAAAAATCCTTTAAATAAGGGAATAAATAATAATAATACATTCGAAATACAACAATCAACATCAACCAATTTAACCACGCAGTTTGCACACGCTAAGTTAGTGTCGTTATTCACAATAACGACACTTTGCAATGACTATTTACAAAAACTAAATGATATAACTATATACCAAAGCTAGAGAAAATACCTATACACAATTATATGCAAAACTATGTACAAAAATTAAAATACTTCATTGTTGTTAGGAATATTAATTGGCCATTGCTTTACATTTGAATCAATGTGAACTTTTCCATTTTAAGAGTTACTAGTAATTACTAGTTTTAATATAATTATATTGAAGATACATTTTTTTCCCTATTTTTTAGCACCCTCTGGAGGCCACAGCGCCCTTAGCAGCCACCTATATTGCCTAATGGGCCAGCCGGCTCTGCAAGATCGACAACTGTTCAGTAGTAACAATTTCCCGTGTTAGTGAGTCCATGCAAACGTCTGCTCTGCACTTGTCCATTTCGGCATTTCCCGTCCAAAAGTGTCCGTAAGACTCAACTCAGTCCTGACCTTGAGTGGCCTCTGCAGCCCCGAGCAAGGAGGGATGAAAGGACGCCGTGCTCGGAAGTGCCTCTTCTTGTCAAAATCAGCGCCTGTAGAGGCTTTTCCGTGCTGAAAAAAAGCCGCCTCGCCACCTCCCCGAGGGTACGTGACCGCGGCTACACCATGCCGCTCTGCACGTGTACGTGCATCGGGTACGGGTGGTAGACGAGTGGCGGCGGCTGCGTGACGAAGTAGCTGCTGTAAATGGGCTCGCTCACGTAAGGCGCGGGCTGATAGAAACATGTGACGTTGGCGGCATTGGGGATGGCGTTCTGCTCCCCCAGTACCTTCAGAGCCAGGACGGTGATCATGTTGAGCGTCTGCCGCCTCTCGTGGCCCATCAGGCACACGGTGCTTTCGTCGATGACGCGCCGCAGCGTCATCAGGTAGTCGTACCTGCTGCTCTCCTCGTTGCCCGTGAAGTGACACTGCAGGTAGGCCTTGATCTTGCGCTGCTGCTCACTCACATCGGGGAAGTCGATGAAGAAGCGTGAGCACATGTACCTCTCCAAGGACTTGATCTCCGTCTCGCTGGCCGGACGGAAGTTCCTCACCAGCAGGTCGCTGTATTTCAGCAGGCCTCCTCCTCGGATCTCTTCGGGGTTGTGCGTCGCGATGAGGCGGTGGCGCAGGTGTTCCATGGCCTGCTCAAAGTCTCCATACATGCACTCTGCCTCCACAGCCAAGGTGGACTCCCAGGAGCTCATTGGGGGAGCTTCTCTATGCTCCTCTTGTGGGCATCCTACATTTACAGTGTTGCCGTCTGGAGGTTTCTTGGGATGCTTCGGCTTCACGGTTGGCTCAACAGCTTGATTTGTCTCAGGGTTAGCTAAGCTCTCCTGTGAGGAACCTTCTCTATGAACTTCTTGCACAGGAGGCTTCAGCTGAGAGGGTATCTCAATGGGCGTGAACATGTGAGCGGTCATATCAGACACCTCGGTCAGTAAAGACCATTTTTCAGGGGTGCAAATCATCTTACGTGACATTTTTCGTTGCAGTTTGGGCGAGGGGCAGTAGTCGGGAACAACATCCTGTGACGTGCTGCAGGTTTTCTTCGCTGGGGGAGGAGATGAAAACTCAAGATTGGACTCTTTCTGGGTGGAAGCGGCTTCCTGGAGACAATCCTGTGTGGATGACCTCCTGATGAGCGCCGTGATGGAGACGTGCGATTGAGAGGTCTCATCTTGGACCTGCAGCTTTACACATGCATTCTTGGCATCTGAGGGGGGAGGAGTTGAAACCAAAGGATCATCTTTGCAAAACGGTCCTTTGTCCTCACAATGCTCCAAAACCACGTCCTCCTTGGAATGGACATCCACTTCCTGCGCTCCCTGATTCGAGCTGAGATTGAGATCGTCCTGGTGTGCCTCACATTTCTCAACTTCTGCATGAGGAGACTCCTTTTCCGTAACATCTTCATGCCCATTTGGTGTCTCTCTACAGGAAGCCATTTTTAAGTCCACTTGCTCTCCTTCAGTTCCTCCTTCGCTCTCTTCTTTGTTGCCCAAATTCTGAGCATCCAAGGATAAATTGCCCCCTCGTCTCCTGTCGGTCTCCCAGTAAGACTCCAGCATGCGATCCAGAATGATCTGGAAGGAGTCCACGCTGAATTCAAACTGCCTGCGAAGCGCACTAACAAATCTCAGCCCAACTGTTTTGGCTCTGTTGTTGGACAGAGAGATGAGGCTCCATCTGTCCTGCTCCGTGACAACTTTCACCATCTTTTGCACGTACGCTTCTTTCATGGTGAGGCAGGTGATCTTGCGTCTGTTCACTCCACATGGGAGAAGGTCTCTCAGGCTTCCCAGCACCACCTCCTTAATCACCTGGAAGTCCTCATGCCTGGGTAAGTCCACTCCAAAAATGATGTCTAAATCTCTGATGCCCAGGCCACTGTCCCTCACCAGGACATGGCTGGCAGTCGCTCCATTGAGGCGTATATCTTTAACGTGGATTTTGCGTTCCACAAGTCCATCCTTCACCACACGGATGATGTCTTTGGCTCTCACCTGCAATGTCGGGAAATTCCCACGGCCGTGGATGGGAATGACCTCGGTCAGGACTTTGTCCAGAGCCTGGAGTTGCTCCAGGGTCAAGTTGTGGAATCTTTTCTCCGTTTGAGGCTCCGTCATGTTTGCCTGTGAAGAGAGAAGTCTCACAATACGTATCACGTTTACATTGCTTTCCAACACCAGTAATGCATTCAAGCCTGATAAACAAGATATCTTGTTATGTCCTACAGTGGAACCTCAGTTTATGAACGCCCTTGTTTGGGTTTTTTTTGCCAAAATTTTAACTCGGTTCTCATACGCTGGTTGTCTGTCACAAATGATTGCATGTTACCCTTGAATCTTGTGGTATTAACAAAGATGTGGACGGACTACTCCCCCCAGCATTGCTTGTTTAGGAAATGTCATAAGGGAGGCGCTTGCAGTACCACTTCATCCTGAGCTGGCAGGTGTTGGTGACTGCCTGTCCTTCCATAGTTTTTCTTGACAGTTGAAGAGCAACAAGTCAAATGCAAGATATTTTTATGCTCTGCTGAATGAATGAATGAATTTGACTGCCGAGATGGAGGATTATATAGTCGTCCTTCACTCCCTCGAACGTCGCTCCCTTGCTCTATTGCGGTTTAAAAATAATAATAATAATAAATGATCGTTGTTTTGTGGTTGATTATGGCCTATTATTAGACAAAAAATATTCAAAAAGTCCTATGTAGTATCCTGGTCACAGTAATATTACATTGAAGAGACATTACCTTAGATTACATTACCTTAACACTGCATGTAGTCAGCCATGTCTGACATGATAGAATGAAAAAAAGTTCTCCTCCCATTCCGTGTGGCATGGTTGTTGGAAGTTTTTGGCTTCTTATTTGTCCTTCTAACCCACTTCGTTTAAAACACTTTCTTAAGTTTAGAATAAATAAATTGGAGGCTAACTAGTTAGCTCAGTAGCTTGCAATAGGCTATGAGCGGCAGCCGTCTCTTATGTCCCTGCTCATGTTGAAGATGTGTGCAGCTCCACCTCGTCTCAGTATGTTTACGTGTCTAAACAAACATATTAGGAACCCACAGTAGACAATAGTCGACTAATTATAGAGCCACAACAGTCCTTATTGGCTAAGGGAGAACCCGCCCATTGTGTTCTGCGTCCTGATTTGCTGTAGACCATTGTCAATCAATCTCCTTCGTGCCATCGCTAACAAACTAGCTAACTGCATGAGCTGCTTGCTAACTGCCATAAACAATAGAAGAAGAAGGATAAAAAGAAGAAGAAGAAGCTAACCGGCTAAATGAATCTTCGATTCAAGGAGTAGGACGAGGAGGAGGACGACGGCAAGAGCAATATGTTTTAAGATGGATACAAAAACGCCACAACCGAACGGCGCCAGGAAAAGGAAATTCAGAGGAGTGAATACACGTGAGTCACTTAATAATTTTTGTGTCCAACCTAGTAGATTGATCATTAAAATTCAAACCAAATTTGAACTTTGAGAGTGTTTAAAATGTCACAAAATGTTAAAATTATCCAGATGGTCACTGTTGCTTGTTTGACTTGGCATATTTTCCAGAAAATGTTGGGTTAACTCCAAATAGTATTCCTCTGGAGGTGTTCCACATTGCAGGTTCCACTGTAATGCTCAATTTTGATGGATGCTCTCAATATGAACCATGCTTATTGTTATTGTAACAGTAGTTTACTGTGGTGTACAATTGAACTGCATCATATTGAGGCATGTCTGTAATATTTTGTAGTTCTCACATAACTAAATGATATAATTAAACAAAAATTGATATATTATATTGGAACCTTGGTAGATATGCCTGAATTATGTCATTAATTCAGCCTTATCCAATTAGGTATTGAACAAAATATATGTGACCTTTTGCTCATTGGTTAAAAGTGAAACAAGTGGAACCTCAGTTAGCGCCCGCCCCAGTTAGCGTGTTTTTTGGTTAATGTTGAAAATTTATACCACAATTTTATTAATACACTGCATGAGTCCATCTGTATGCTTTATACATCTTTTTTAAATCAGAAAACGTCCTTCCTTGTTAGCATCCTATTTGCTAGGGAATAAAATGGTAACCGTTCGTCTACAATGTCATCAGCGGTTGGACTCTCAAAAATGTTAAAGCAAAACATGTTTTTATAGTTTTATAATTATAGTTTTACATGCATAAAACAATTTAAAAAATGCATATAAATGACGAATAAAATTGTTAAATTAACATTTAAGGTTACTTCTACCTTCACTGAAGACTACTGTTCTAAAAAAGACAATGTGGCAGCGAGACACCACACGGACATCATCTTCCTGTTTTTTCATGAGTTATTTCTTGAATTCAATAGTGTTTCTCACCTTCTTTATCAAAATCCTGGCATTTTCAACATTCTTCGGCCCGATTTCGGTTACCGTATTGAGGTGAGAAACACTATTGAATTCAAGAAATAACTCACGGCAAAACAGGAATGTGGTGGTGGTTGATCTCGCTGCCACATTGTGTCTTTGGGTACAGTGACGTCAACAATCACGTCTTCAGTGACGGTGAAAGTAACCTTAAATGTTCATTTATCCCTTTCATTCCTCATTTATACGTATTTCGAATTGTTTTCTGCATGTATTACATTAACTGTAAAACTATAAAAACGTGTTTTGCGTTAACATTTTTGGCTTTCTGGAACGCATTAATTTGGATTTAGATTGTTTCTTATTGGAAAAAAATTGATTCAGGGTAGAGTCCGTTTTGGTTAGTGTCAGACCTTCTTGCACGAATTAATGACGCTAACCAAAGTTCCACCGTAGATAGTAACCACCAGACAGGGACGTCCAGGCATAGCAAAAGTAGTACTTATAATAATCATAATATGTTGAGACACGAGTCACTGATAATGATGACGCATGAAGATACCTCATATTATTTTCTTTTAATGTACTCCGTATTGAATATAAATATAAACTTTTAATTTGCTAATTTCATATAGTAATAACCAGCGGTGTGGATCTGAGTCACGCAACCTGGACTCGAGTCAGACTCTCGTCACAATTTTGATGACTCTGGACTCGACAATACAAGACTTGCAACTCGACTTGGACTTTGACATCAATGACTCTGGCGCTGACTCTGATTTTAGTCTGTTGACATGAAATTACTTGAGGTTTTCAGTGAGTGTGTTGAGTAAAATGTGTCCCCATTCAAGTATTCAACTAACGTGATCGTTATTATATCATTTCCAGCAAGACAACGTATTTTCCCTTTGAATCTGCCTCATTGAATGCATCTATTAACGTCCAATCAGGTTTAAGGACAAAGAACTAATGTGTGGGTTACAAAAGTCCTGAATGTTATGTCAGCACTCTTTCTGTGACTAAGTCACACTGATCTTATTTTATTTAAAAAAAAAATAAGACAATTCAAAATCCATTCATTGTATTTGCCAAATGTATAGGATTGTTACATTGTTAAATTGGCATTTTATTCGGGAGACAATAGACATATGACTTCTAAAGACTCACTTCAAACCTATGACTTGGGACCTGACTCGGCCTGTCTTGTCTTGATTTGAGACTTAAATTGTGCTTGCACGTCTTTACTTGAGACTTGACTTCAGATTAAAGCCTTGAGACTAATTTGAGACTTGCCCTCACCTCTGTTTAATTATTTTTTTTACAGATAACATGGAATTTAGAGCATGAAATAAAAATGATGCATGCATGCACGCACTCCAGATAACAAAAACATGACTTGTTTATATGACGATAACACCAATTTTGCCATTATACATCCCCTCCCTTAAATAAGGGTGACTTTTCCCTCCTGTTAAACATTTGTCAGTGTATTTGATGCTTGCTGCTTCTCCTCTAAAGTGGCAGTGATGAATGTAAGCATTTCTAATCCCACACTTGACTGCATCATATGGATAATGATGTGCTTTTTTATGCGAGAACATTGCATTTTAGGCGGGGGGGGGGACATAATCTTTGTTGTGTGATGACTCACTCATTCTCCACAGCAAATGTCAAAACAGGAGGCCTATTGAGGCAACATTCAAATGCAAAATACATACTGAGATACATGTTCGTGTCAGGTTATTATGTATTATGTGAATGCTTGTTATCATCAACATCACATCATCACATCACAAAATCAAATGTGTGACTGTTGTTTCTGTGGCTGTGTTTGTGTTACATGAAATAAAGGTTGCATGATGTTTCCAATGAATAAATTGTACGATGCACTTTAATTACAAGGTCAAACATAATCCCTATTAATGTGCTTGTAAAAAATGCTGAAGTATTATGACCCATTTACAGTGTGTTTGTTTGCCTGTGTAAGCTTTTTTTTTGTATTTTTCTGCATATTTTAGACACAACTATCCATATGTATTAGCTCCAAAGGCAGTTAGACTTTTTTTTTAAACAAATTTCTGATACTATTTTAAATCACTTTGATTCTGCTATAATTACTAAACCATAAGAATGTGTCATTAAAATCAATTCTAGAAGAAGAGTAGGTGTGTTGCTGTTGTTTTGTCATGTGACGCATGATGTTTTTCAGCAGTTAAACATTCTGTCATATATATTTTCATAGAATATATTTACATTAAAAGGGGGTGTCAGTGAGTGGGGGCCCTCTAACAGTGAATGTCAAGCTTGGTCCTGCAGCAGGACTCCTCTCTCCTCTGCCACTTGGCTTCATTTTTTTATAGGTACAACACCATGAGTCATACAGCTGCTGAATGAAGCTGCACTCAACGGCACAAAACCACACCAAATATCCCAGAAAAATGGCATTTAGTTCGTGGAAATGACATGATTAAAGAAAGTGCAATCATGTATTACTAATATAAGCATTATATATTTTTAAAGAATACTGCTGTCATGTAAATCTGCTGTAATATTTCACCTATATTGCTTAGAAAAAAGTTGAAAAATAGATTTGATTATAATAAAAGTAGCTCGTGAATTTGAGGTAGTTTAACTGTACAGTATATAGAAAAAAAACTTACCTGTTGTTTTTACCGGCTTTTGGGTCAAATTAATAGCAGAAAGATAATGCAAGGAAAGAAAAGACACTTGCGATATCCAACAGGTTTAGAGGTTAAAACGTTAAGACGCACAGCCGCACTGTTTCCATAGCAACCAAGAAGAAATTTACGGTAAATCACGACGCGCTCTCTCGCTCTAACTAGCAACTTGTCGACACTCGGGCGTCCAAGTAACTATGTATTTGAGGCTCAGGCAACTATTCATCAAAGTTTGACTTGTTGTTTTGTGGCGCAAAGCGACATGTCAGGCTGCTCTGCTGCACTGCCGAGCTGTTGCGGGGTGAACATCGCAGCAGACGGAGTGAGTCATCCTCTCTCCCCGCGGTGATCCACACCGTAAATCTTATCATCAATCAACTGCTGGCCCCGCCCACCACTCTACAACAACTTTCGTTTTTGTTGCATGACCATGTCACCATAACATTTAGGACTCACAGCGAAAAATATTCAATTTTTTCTTTTGTTGTTTTTCCTCGTTTCTTTCACATTTTGAAGAAAGGCGAGAGGGCAGCTCCATTGTGACGTCAACACGAACCTACACCACGTGATGATGACGTTAGCCTGAATTTGGTGCGACACCAGGAAGTGAGGAAGACGAAGGAAGACCGAAACCTGAAAAGGACGACGTTTTTTTATCGACAAATCCCGCTGTATTTGATTGTTTTCGTGGACGTGACCAGCGAAACCACCCAGGGAATGCCCGGCATGGAAAGTATCTTTTAAAAAACGCTCGGACTACCGGAAGGGTTGAAATGTCAACGCGAAGGCTCGGGAACCGAACATAAGATATTTATGGCCGATACTGTAACTGTTGATTCTGTGCTTACAGACCTTGAAACATCGACAATTCTTCATGGTTGAACCGAATTTAATTATACAACCACAGCTACTACGTTTTGATTAGAATACTACACGGCTAAAGGCCTTAAAAAAACCTTTGTTGCTAATGGCTGGTATCCTCAACGACTAGCCACAGTCCAGGGATTACCAATGTGCGGCCCGGGGGCCATTTTGGCGCCGTATTTTAGATTTTACATTGACCCTTGGCATATTGTAAAAATAATTTCATTATTGTTAAATATATCATAATGAGACCATATAAGACCAAGCTTAGATGTGAATGTTTTGTTCAGATAGCTTAGCTTGTTGAATTATTTATGATTTTTCATGTAGTTTAGTTTGAATGGTTCCAAAACTTCCATTTCCAGTAGGGTGTGCTGTGTCTGTGATGTCAGGACTTCACAATGTTTGCATTGTTTAGTTGGGAGCTCTGAGTCACACTTGGCTTACATACTCAGAATTTATTCAAGATTAGCAGATGTTATTATATGTATTTGCTTTAACGGCACTTCCCAGAGCATCTTTTCAATCTCAAGTTTGCTGCCAAAGAACTTCAAAGAAACTCCAAGAAATGCGACAAAGATGAGAAAGCAGAGAAGGCAAAAGTCAAGAAAGTACGTCGCCCAGCCTGTCAGTGACTGGTCGTCTACAGACAACTATGTTAAAAACACCCTGTGTGTTTCCACGCATGCCTCTTTAGGCCATCCAGAAGGGCAACATAGATGTGGCGAGGATCCATGCAGAGAATGCCATCAGACAGAAGAACCAGTCAGTGACCTACTTGAGGATGAGTGCTCGAGTGGATGCGGTGGCTGCAAGAGTCCAAACTGCTGTCACAATGAACCAGGTACGTAGTTTGAAAATACTCCCTTATACAGTGGTCAACCAACTAAACTATTTTCCTGTTTGAGTCAGTGGAAATAGAAATAATCTGTTCTAGGCTCAAACTGTCACCATCATAAAGCCTTTACTAACTACAGGCAATGGTCTAATATTCATAACAATTCTACGAGTGTAAAAAGAAGTTAAGCAATTGACGCTTTCCTTGTAAAAAAAGATTGGAGGAGATGTTTTATATACACAGTTAATTGTTGGTTACACTGTGGTAACCATGTGTTACTTCTCAGGTGACAAAATCTATGGCTGGAGTGGTGAAAGGCATGGATGTTACTCTGAAGTCCATGAATCTGGAGAAGGTATACATTTTTTTGTTTTGTTTTTATTATATCCTCTTAAACAGTTGTTCTCAACTGGTTTGGCTGTGTGACCCAATATCACTCCTTAATGATAAGCAGTGATTTAAATTGCGAAAAAAAATTTTTTTTTAACTCAAAATAGCTTGAAAAGACACTTCAGTTTGAATTTGAGATTTGTATTTGAGTACAAAATAACACAGTGTACCATCACCAACGAGCTGGACATTTCAGGAGCAACGTTTTAATCCACAAACTCAAAATGATTTTAACAAAAAGTGTTTACTGTAAAGGTTTTCTGCTGCTAACGTTTGGTCTATAGGTGGTAGCTCAGCAGACAGGTTCTCTTCAAGACTCCCAATGAGTTCCATTTCAAAGCCTTTACGGTACTTTGAAGCACTATTAAACTAAACAAAGAAATACATGTCTCTATGACAACAGAAACGCAAACGAAATGCATTTAAAAAATACGTTGGCACGATGTTAATTTACATTATGAATCCCATGTATGCGCTAGCAATTAGCAGTGGCGATTTCGAACACCTCCAATTTTGACAATTTAACAACTAACATGGATGTCCCACTTAAGCCGTTGACACTTACAGGCAAACACTTTGTAAGGCTCAACGAGACAGGAATGACAGTCAACATCTTAATGACAGTAGACTACGAACAAACGTTGCTGGTCTTCTTCTGTGACAGCAGATTTGAAATGGGGCTAAATATCCTCCTATTAATCCCAGTTTTTAAATTAATCATTAATCACCATTTGCAACTATGTCAGAAATATGCCCATTTTATTAACAGAAAGATAAATGTCATGGCATGATTATTGTATATATATTTTTATGTACAAACTGAAAATTGAATTGAAGTGTGTCTGAAAATGTATGAATTGTGTTAGGAACAATGAAGAGTTGCGTTCAAAGACACCACATGCTTTAATTGAATTCACATTTTGAGTATTTTCTGGGATTTCCCAGCATACGTAAATGCAGCAAATTATACTTCTGCAGTAAGAGTTACGAAATGAGTGATAAGAATAGGGCTGCAGCTATCCGATATTTTAGTAATCGAGTATTCTACAGAAACATTTCCTGAGTAATCTGAAAAAACATATTTTTCCTTGGTTAAAGTGCAATTCCAAATACGCAAGAGAAAATAAAACATTTCACTAAATAATGAATGACCAATTGGTTTAATTTTTTTAGATAGTCAACCGTTTTATTTCTTAAATTCACATTCACACATATGCACAGGAACAACCTGTATTTTCTTGGGTCTGATGGACTACATAATGGTGCTTTTGTAGATGAATTAGGGCTGGGCGATATGGACCAAAACTCATATCTCGATATATTTAGGTTGAATATGGATATACGATATATATCCCGATATTTTGTAAGCAAAGTGAGTTTAGTATTTTTTTGTAGTATTTTTTTTAGGTAAACATTTTTAAAAGACATAAGCATGTCCTTATTTTGTGCCATGAACACCAACTGCACCAGGCTTAGCAACTGTCTGTCAGTCTTCCTTGTACATTTGTGGTAGAGCTTGTCATGCAACAGGGACCATATCTTAGCAATGTGATAGGACTAGGGTTGTCCGATAATATCGGCCACCGATAATTATTAATTATTAATTAATTAACCTTGTCTCGGATCTTCCGCTCCATTCGGGAGGAGACGATGCAACATATAAGATGTGCTGTTGTAGTATGTAAGTGCCGCTAAAGTATACACGTCATGGTGTTCAACTTGCCACATTTTCTGTCTGTTTTTCACATTTTGTTTGCCGACAAAATTGCAACTTCATTGTTTTCCATTGTTCCTTTTGTTGCCTGGTCGCATTCTCTCGCTTCTTCTCGTCGTCTGCGTGGGTGACGTAAGCGCGTGGGTGACATAAGCGATTCCTCGAGGCAGAAGAAAATCCTTGATTATTTTTTTGTAATCAAGGTACTCTAATTATTTGAGGAATCGTGGCACCCCTAAATAAGAATATCCACTTACTGTTTTTGTCTTTCTGCTTATTTAGACCACACGCAACACACATAATAAAGATGCTGTGATGATCGGAGTACCTGTGAATGTATCTTGCGGTCGGGTAGTGAGAACGAAATAGAAAGGTGTTGGCGAGTTGGAGTTACATACACCATCCATCCATCTTCTATGCCGCTTCTCCTCATCAGGGTCGCGGGGGTTTGCTGGAGCCTATCCCAGCTGACTTCGGGCGACAGGCGGGTTACACCCTGGAGTGGTTGCCAGCCAATCGCAGGGCACATATAGACAAACAACCATTCACACTCACATTCAAACCTATGGACAATTTAGAGTTGCCAATTACCGGTAACCTAACATGCATGTTTTTGGAATGTGGGAGGAAACCGGCGTACCCAGAGAAAATCCACGCACGCACAGGTAGGGAGTTACATACACTCCTGATCAAAATGTTAAGACCAGTTTAAACATTGCAAGAATTTCCATTTTTGCAGTGTTGGATCTTAAAGAAGTGTGAAGTAGAGCTTCAAAATGCAAAAAGAAGAAATGGGAGGGAAATCAATGCGCTGAGGAAGGACATTCCTGTAATGCTTAAAATGGCCAAAATACTGTAAATATTAGATGTCATCATGAAAGTACCTGTTACTACATGGTCACAGCATGTATATAAAACCTTGTTGGAGGTTTTTGGAGGTGTTTTAATTGTGGTCTTTGTAGGCGGCATAGGTGGATCCCATTATGTGCAGTAATTAACAGTCTCTTTTTATCAGTTTTAACATCTTCAAAACGCACAAAAAAGAGAGACAGAGGTGTTCATGTCTCACATAAGGATTGTGGATGATGGGCAAAATTAAAAAAAAAAAATTGTAGTTTTCCTTTAAAGTGAAATAGGCTGTTCATCAGCTGATCAAAAGTTTGAGACCACAGCCTTTAAAAGACAAAATCTTGGAAAACTTATTCACACTGTCATGATCTCTTAATGACAAAGGCAAAAAAGCATTCTCGGTTTGAATGTGTGCCGCCGGGTTGATAGACTGTTACCTGCAGGAACAGGAATAGATGTGTATGTATTACGTACCTCTGAAAGGACCACGGTCTTCTCTTTAAGCCGTAAAATTTGGAGGTCTTGCACACTTGTCTTGGTACGGTCCAGCTCCTTTCTCTTTTGTGCGGTCCATGTATTTTGTTACGTCGTGTATCTCAAACACTGTTGCTCTAAAAAGATTTTGTCTTCGTTGCGTCATCCAAGATGACAGCTTAAACAAAAAGGACGGTATTTTGGACGCTAAACAAGCGGACAAATGCAAGCCAAGGCAAAATTTTAGAAAGAATGCTGGATGTTAACCTGAAAACTTGGTAACCGGGACGAACGTTAACCGAGGTACCACTTTAATTTGGTTACTCAGCTGTACTAAACCTTTCTTTTTCAGATTTCAGCTCTCATGGACAAGTTTGAGCACCAGTTTGAGACACTGGATGTCCAGACAGCCCAGATGGAAGACACAATGAGCAGCTCGACAACGCTGACCACTCCACAAGTAAAGATCAAACTTTTCCTTTGGTTTAAGAGACAAACGCACTCACTGTGTGTCTAACGTGTGTTTCAGAACCAAGTGGAGTCGTTGCTGCATGAGTTGGCCGATGAAGCAGGGTAACGCACTTTGCGAGATAGTCACACACACACACAAATGACGTCATCAGTTTAAGGTGCTGTCATTGACTTTGATGCACTTTTGTTAAGGTTGGACTTGAACATGGAGCTCCCTCAGGGACAGACTGGATCAGTGGGTACCAGCGTGGCCTCAGCAGAACAGGTAAAGCTACAACAGTATCTTTGAATTTGCAAGAAAGGGAAGAAAAGACCACCAAAGGCAATGTGTCATTAATGCGAAGGGGTGCTAGGGACACTGTTGAAAGGGAAAAATATAACGGTGTATATCTCTGGGAAAAAGCTGTCATACGAAAAAACATAACGTCATCAAGAGTAAAAAGAGTAAAGTCGTCAATTATAAATTTACAAGAATAAAGTCTCAGCATTATGAGCATAATAATACTTGCGTTAAGATGAACACTGTTGAGTATATAATTTTCACAAACAATTACTTACATTATTAAAGTTACAACCTGTTATTCTCATAATACTGTACTGACCCAAATATAAGAAAAAGTATGACATTGACAAGTCGTCTTATATTCTGGGTCTAGAGATTTAAACATGCAAACATACAGTTGGAGTCAAACCACTTCTCCACAAGTGAGTCAGAGCTTTTCTTCCTGTCAGTCTTACACACCAATAACCTTGAGAGACGCAGCCGCGACACACAGAGCCTCAGAAAGGTTGTTCGCAAGTTAGCAAACATCAGAGAAGGAGATATGATGCTAGCTTTAAGATAATGGTGATTCATGAAGTGAAGTCATCAAACAACTGTTAGCAGCTAAGATATGATATCCTATTTTATTTTGATGTTTTTTTATTTTGATGAAAAATAGTTTTTCCACAAACGGGTCTTGAAAAAGAGGTTTTGCCTTATAGTCACATGTGGAATAATAGGGTTTTACCTTTTTTTTTTCTTTGAACCAAGGTGTCTTTATTCTTGTAACTGATCTATTTTTTCTCAATATGAGTGTTTTTTTAATTATTCTGTGTCTCTAATATTCCTTTGTCCAAATCTCTGTTAGTGAAATGGTGCATCTGTCAAATATACACCCGTAGTAGATATTTTCTACAAAAGAATGTGTTCTCACATTCCCTCCACCAATGACCGCCTTTGCTTATTCTTCTCTAAAGGATGAACTGTCTCAAAGGTTGGCCAAACTCAGAGATCAAATGTAAAGGACGAGTGGAGTGGAACGACACCGTACTACACAGCCCGGACATGCTCACACACCACAAAAATGATTACTTCCACAAAATATCCTTTCTCTTCTTTACAACTGATGATGAGAATCTATTGGATTATTGGTAAAGCTCTCTGCTGATAATGGCTCTTAATGGTTTTGTATTTATAACAAAAATGTGTAAAATGTTCATATGTGATATTACTATAAAACACATACACTGAGCAACTTGCATACATTTAAAATAGTGTGGTATTTAATACCATATCTATAGGCCATTGCCTTATAACTGGTGAAGAAGCTTTGGTGTGGGAAGGTATTTTCTTATTCATATTGTACGTTTATCATTGCAGAAAACCTTTTCTTCCTATATTGGTGTGTACGTTGAAGACCCTATCCCTTACTGGTGAATAGACCTCATGTGTTGATACGTTGTATTTACTAATCATTTGGAAAGGGGTTACACTTTGAAGATTGCACACAATAAAGTTTTATAATACTTGTATGCCTTCTTTTTCCAATAAATTTTCAACCTATGAATATCTTACTTTTGTAGTGAATTGGCAATTGTTGGAAAACTATATGTATTGACTGATTGCAGGTTGTAGGCCACACAGTCGGTAGATCGGGAAGACGTGTGTTCCAATCTACGCTTGGGCATTTCTGTGTAGAGTTTGCATGTTCTCCCTGTGCGTACATGGGTTTTCTCCCACACTCCAAAAACAAATAACCCTATCATAACCGGAATATTAGCAATAACTCGGCTGCGCACGGCCATGAAAACACCAATAACCCTTCTGAAAAAACGGAATATTACCCCAGGGTTACTCCTTTTCTAACCTGAAAATCGGGTCATGTAAACGCCTATCGGGATATCCCTACCAAAAGGAACATTTGTGTTCTGTGCATGTTTTATTCGAAAGGAATCTTGTGTCTTTGGCAGGAACTACCTGTAAACATGACACCCAAAGCCCCACCCTTTTGGAGCGACGGGGAAACAAACCACCTCATTAGTTTGGTGAAAGACAGGGACATGTCTTTTATTGACGGTAGAAAGTACCAAAATCAGAAGGTGAGCAAGCAGTTACGCCAAGCAGGGTTTGTACGAATGAATCTTCAAAAGTGTCCGCGGGCACTGGGGATATAGCATGCATGGCACAGCCGCGTTTACGCGAAGCAAGGTTTGTACGAATGCATCTTAAAAAGTGTCCGGTGGGGCTCTGGGGATATGGATGGCACAGCCGCGGCTCCATTTCCTATTTCTTCACGTTCTCGCGTTCCATTAATCAAGGAAGCGACACATTATAGTGTCAAGTATTGGTGGTGGGTCAGTACCAGCACCAAAACGCAAACAAAGGCGTGCATTATACGCCGTGCCTGTGGTGTTTTTGGATACAGATAGAAGCGGAAATGACGCACATCGCGTTATGACGTTTACCGTGCGTGGAAACATTGTCCGTGCGTTTTTTGTTTTTTTCAAGTCACGCATGTAAACGGGTTATTACGAATGTTTAAAAAAAACAGACTATTGACCTTAACCCGAATATTGACTGCATGTAAACGTTGTCAATGATTGTCTATATGTTCTCTGCGATTGGCTGATGACCTGTCCAGGGTGTACCCGCCTCTCACGAAGTCAGCTGGGACAATGAGGATAAGCGGTATAGAAAATGGATTGGATGAATTCATAGCATACTTGGCAGGTATGGGGCATTTTTTAATGCCAAAAATAAATATAACAACAATAAAACTAGATTAATAATGCATGAATGTATTACATGTTAACAATTATCAGTTAATATTGTACCCAGGCTCTTACCCTCATGAGGGCAAACAGTACAAGAAATTAAATGGATTATTCCATCAGTTTATTAAATGACCCAATGATTATTTAACAAAACAACAACTCAGTTTTACACACTGTATACTCTCTCGCTCTCTCTCGCTCTATATATATTTTTATATATGTTTTTTTCAAATCCCATATTATTGGAGTACACAACAATATGGTTATAAAAAAATAATTACTGTACATAATAAAGACGTTTTATGCCTAGTTTTCAAAATGAAATGTAAAAATCAGGCAGCTTTCAAACTGTCGTTCAAAATCTTCAATATTAACACACAGAAGCAAGTACAACTATAATATAACGATTTTTTAAAACACAAAAATAAAATATTAAAAATTTTTGCCAACCGGAAATGACAACCCAGCCTCTTAGTCGCGTGTGTGTTACCTTTCCGACAGAACTGAAGTTCTTCACGTCATGTGACTGTGGCGTAAACAGGAAGCAGCTGATCTTTACTCTGCCTGATCCCATCAAGTAATGTACACAACTGGTTTCTTTAACCTGAACAACCTCATGTTTAGGATTGATTAAATACACGTAACCTTTCTGTACAGGTCGGGTAAGTAAGGTACGCCATTTCTAGTTTAATTTAGTTGAGCTAGCGTCTGAGCGTGGCAAAGCTGCCTGACATAAATTTGTAGCGTTTGTCTTGCTAGCTAATTTAGCATTAGCTTCCATGTTGTTACTGGGCAGAGATTGGCTTTAGATAAAAGTTAGTTCACAGTTTTTAAGATATAATTCAATCTAAATACATAGCCTTCTGTTGCTGTTACAGTTTATAGTTATATGGTAGGTTGTTTTTAGCTTCTGTGTGATGTGGTACGGGAAGTGAAAAGTAAAACACCCAAGTGAAAATATTTGTGCCTCAGCTGAGGGCGAGAGGAAGGGGAGAGCAGCTGCAGGACTCACCCAGAAGTCATCTGATCTGCTGCTCACAGGAAGATTCCATCGTGTCTGCTCAAGGGGATGTCCAGCTCAGCTATGAAGAAAAAGGTCAGCTGCTCGGTGACACCATTTGAGTTTTGATTGACACTGTTGGTAAGGGGGCGGCTGTTCTTCTAACACCAGGATTATTATTGTGGTAGTAGTTTACAAGTGTGTACAACTTCACTGCATGCATCCTACTGTGAAATAACCAAATGGTGGACAAATTACGTTTAATTAGTTATAGTTCATTGATACTTTGTTACCAAAAAATAATTGAAATAGTTACGGAATCACTCCCTCATAAATCCAGTTAGTTACCAGGAAAAGTAATTATGGCATTACTTTTTTTGAAAATTTCTTCAAATATGTCAAAGAATACAGATTTAGCTTTGTAGTGCAGATGAGAGATGTTTCATAAGGCTGAGGGCTGAGTTCATGACTTGCAATATTCTATATATTATATCCCAGTGGAGGTCGGGTGCAGGGGCTTCGTTGGCAGGTCATCGATCCAGCTTCTCCGCGCTCTAGGAACAATAGGAGTAAAACTACAGCGAGCAACCATGGAGCTAGCAGAAGAGGCAGAAAAAGCAAGCTACTGGTTGTGGTTAAGGAGGAAAGATAGTAGATGGGGTCAGACACCCCAATAGGGTCAGATGCAGGGAGTGGTAGGGAGACGTCCCAAGATGCCACTTGCCACCCCACCTGGAGATATACTGGCTAGGGGGCGAAACATCAGTGAAAGGTGGCACCAGCTGACGACCCTGGATCTGACCCAAAGTGCACTGGAGGAGATGCCACAGGCAAAATGTCCAGCAGGAAATACCATCTCAACCTGTATATACTACTTCTACCAAAACACAAGGGGGCAGTGCTTTCTTGAGTGTGAGCAACAGCAACTTTTGTTGACGAGCTAGTTTCTTGTGTAGTAGTAGTGAACAATGGCGACGGAACCAACGTCCAAATCATTGCTATTGCTGTGCCAATTAGGACATTAGGAGAGACAGCTAGCCCGGATATCCGAAGAATGTGAAAATATTCTGTCTGACTTATTTTTCAGTAGATTTTGTAAATGTAATACCAGTGTGTGAGTCTTTCCTTCTTATAACTGAAGATTAACGAACACATAAGGGGAGGTAGATACTGTATGTGCCCTGCCATTGGCTGATGATCAGTCCAGGGTGTACCCCGTGTGTCGCCCAAAGTCATCTGGGATAGGCTCCAGCATGCCCCCGCGACCCTAATGAGGAGAAGTGGTATAGAAAATGGATGGATGGAAAATTGGCTTAATTAATTTTCTAAAGTGGTCCTTTTGACCTTTATTGGGTTGCGGAGAATTTCATCTCCAACACCTTATAAATATTGAATGTTTTTCAACATTATTAGAGCCCTCTAGACATGAAATACTGTAACACCCCTATAGCCATGTTTACATTCATGTTACCATATTGTAGATGTACTTGGAGATAATACGCCATTTAAGACATAAATAAAACTTGTGTGTGTCTCACTAAATGTGTTCCGAGTGGAGGACAGGAAGTGATGTCAGGGGTTATTATTATTGTACCTGTATGAGATCATTTAAACCCGCAATAAAAGCCTGTTATTCTGGCGAGCAAGTCTAGTGCTTGTCTCACCAAACAATTACTGACACTTCGTGACCAGTGTAGAATCCTACATCCCCAATTTGAATGGTCTTCTTAAGCCATTAAGAAGACCATTATCTGTGTTTTAGTTCATTTAGCCATTTTTATGCTTGAAAATGCTTAATTTAGGCAAAAATACATACAATTTGCCTAAATATGCATTTTTAAAAACTAATAATAGGGCGTATTCAACCACAAAACAGCATGATTTATTAATTCATATTTTTGAAAAACCGTGATAGAGTGTTTCCTGTTTAAAATATTTAAACAGGAAGTAGAATGTAGATGTGGCGCAGTACGACTGTATAGATTTGTTGTCCACTGAAAGTGAGTCAACGCATTGCCATCATGGTCTAAATAGTGAGTAGCAAGAGAATTGTGTCAGTCATTCCAGTGATCTGTCATATTTGTGTTTTCAGGTGTTACTGATGGGAAAAAGTGGGTCTGGCAAGACCAGTATGAGGTCAATCATCTTTGCCAATTACATAGCTCGAGACACACGGCGTCTTGGAGCTACAAGTAAGAACCTCAAAGAGTGATAGAACTTACTTCCTGTTATGCTCGTTGTTTCTTTAATCTCGTTTTGGAATAACGTGTCATTCTTTTGTGAAATATAGTTGATGTGGAACACTCCCACGTGCGGTTTCTTGGCAATCTGGTTCTAAACCTCTGGGACTGTGGAGGGTAGGGTCAAATTTAAAGTTGCCAGCTTCTGATTGATTGGGTTATAAAACAACAAAAACATTGCTTACATCCTCCACCAGACAGGACACTTTCATGGAGAACTACTTCACCAGCCAGAGGGACAACATCTTCAGGAACGTGGAGGTGCTTATTTATGTATTTGATGTGGAGAGCCGCGAGCTGGAGAAAGATATGCATTACTACCAGTCGTGTCTGGAGGCCATCCTGCAGAACTCCCCCGACGCTAAAGTCTTTTGTCTCGTGCACAAAATGGATTTGGTGCAGGAGGACCAGAGAGACCTGGTAAGATGATGGATAATGATTTGTGAGATATGCAGAAGCATTGGTAGGTTTTAGTCGTGTCTGTAGCTTTAATTCTAATGAGCTGTCAACACCTGTCTCTGACAGAGTGTGTGGCTTTCTCCATTTTTGACACATACACTGTAACTCTCTGTCCAATGTAATAGATGCCAAATATCACATACAACAACGCTCAGGAGGACACAAACGTTAGCAATGTTTGCATAGTTATGTGAGCTAAATTGCTACACTCACATTTTATATCATGCTAGGTTAGCCTATTCGTGGAAGACCAACAAAATTATCTAAGTTATAGCTTCAGCGTCTGTAGATGACTGGTTATTATTTTGAGATGTGTAGCAAAGCGTTTTTTTTGTTTTTGTTGTTGTTGTTGTTGTTGTTTTCCCTGTCCTGTCCAGCCTTTAAGGCAGATAGAATTGTAGACGGTTTTATTTTTGGAATCGCCAAAAATAAAACCGTCCTTCATAAACTGGTGGGCGTACACACAGGGTCATGTCCATGAGGGAGGTTTTTCATTTATGATGTCAGTTATTCTGAGAGTTACGACTTATAATTATAAGTTATTAAGACTTGTTACAAGGAAGTTATTTGCATCCAGATTTAATCCATATTATGCATTTTCTTATTTAATGAAAAAACATTTTAAAAAAAACAAACAAAAATTCTATAGATCAGGGGTGTCCAAAGTGCGGCCTGAGGGCCATTTGTGGCCCTTGGCCGTTTTTATTGTGCCAGGTTCTAAAAATGTAATATAACAAGAACAAGCAGCAGTAATTTTACAAGAATAAAGTCAAAATATTAAAAGAAAAAAGTTGTAATCCAACTTGAAAAAACCTAGAAAAATGTTATGAGAATAACATAATATGATGAGGAAAAATAACATCATTTTAATAGCATGAAGTTGAAATATTAAAGAAACATTTTTTTCTTTACAATATTAAGTGAAAAAGTATAAAAAAAAAAGAAAACAAGGGAAAAATGGCAATTTTATTAGAATAAACTCATAACATTATGAGGAAAAATGTCATTTTAGTAGCATAGAGTTGAAATATTAAAGGGCACCTATTATGCTTTTCCTCTTTGCTGACGTACAAATGTCGTCACAATGTTGTACTCTCGTGTTAATGAGGTTTGCGCATGTGGAAGCAAGACCTGAAAGCAGTTTTGAACGGCTCTGCACGCTGTGTTTTACAGAATTTTTTCTAACACAGAGTGCCGTTGACATCAGTGCAACCTGAACTTCCTTAAATGGGCATGCACTGTAGGCCTGCCCTCTCCCTGCTCTGCTTCGCTCTGCTCTGTTTACCGTGTTAGCACGTATGACTCTCAGGAAATGCTTGTTCGGGTGTGCCTAAAGAGGCAAGCATCAGGCAGAAGTGGTTGGAGTTGCTGATTTTCGGCCAGAAAGAAAAGAAATTTGCTCATTTGTAAACGGCATTTCACACGGGACTGTTTTGTGAACATGGGCCAATACGAAGCTGGGTTACCCGCCAAACTGTTGCTGAAGTGTGACGCCTTTCCAACGTCATTTGGTCGTGTTGAAGAGTCAGGAGAGCAAGCTATAAGTAAAAATTTATCAGTGTCCTAACTGTTTATTTTGTGTAAGTAATCGGACGAAAGGGGTTCGGCAGCTGTCTGAAAGTCCTCGGGAGCGCTTGGGAGTGTGACCAATCACAGCGGAATGGGCTCGGCGGGAGGCGTACCTGGAGGAGGGCCGGGGTTGGAGTAAATTACACAGATGGTTTGGTCGGGAGGCAGGAAACACCGCAGGAAGATTTGCTGAGTCTGGAAGATCTAGAAAGCTTTCTGTGCGGGTCATCATGTGTAGCTGCTCTATAGGAGTCCAGAACTCAATACAAAGGCCGAAAAATTTGCATAATTGGTCCCCTTTAAAGAGAACATTTTATTTTTTTTAAGTTATAATGTTATGAAAAACATGCAGAACAAAATACAGTCGCATTTTTGGAAAATTAGGTTGTGGAAAATGTTATGATATGGGAATAAAGTTCAGATATGAGAAGAAAATTTACAAAGATTTTTTTAGAAGAAAGAAATATTTGGAAAATGTAAAAAAAAAAAACAACAGCAAAAATGGGAAAAGAGCAGAGCAAAGTTCGTACTCATTCTACGATTTTTCACCTATATCACAAAGCTGAGATGCAGTTTTTCTGTGGCCCTTGGATCCTTTCATTTTTGAGTATGTGGCTCTTGATGAAAAAAGTTTGGACACTCCTGCTATACAACATATTCAGACTCACTAAATCACAATTTTTAAATTTGTGTTTAATCATCGTGAAACTCTTCTATTGATCTTTTGTTGTCGTTGTTGTGTTTTGATGCTTTCTAGTGTCATCATCATCATGTACTGAATGTGTTTGTTCTAATTTTGAGTAACACCAAAAATATGTGTGGTCTTGATAGATTTTCAAGGAGCGTGAGGAAGATTTAAAGAGACTCTCCCGACCTTTGGCTTGCACATGTTTCAGGACGTCTATCTGGGACGAAACCTTGTACAAGGTTGGCATTTTCCACTGGTTCCACATGTATTTGTTGGATATTAATCCGAACAGGCGCTTAGAAATGTTGTTAAATCTTCATTTTCACAGGCCTGGTCCAGCATAGTGTACCAGCTTATCCCAAACGTCCAGCAACTGGAGACAAACCTGACAAATTTTGCACAGATTATCGAGGCAGATGAAGTCCTTCTCTTTGAGAGAGCCACGTTCCTGGTAGGTTTGTAACCCAAAAAAGGGTCTGTGCACAACATGTGACTCCATATAAAAATGTATCACCTCTACTGCCTTTGCTGGCGTGTTTTAAATGACAGGTAATCTCCCACTACCAGTGCAAAGAGCAGCGAGATGCTCACCGCTTTGAGAAGATCAGTAACATTATCAAACAGTTCAAACTCAGTTGTAGGTAAGTCCATGGAGCAAAAGCATCAAACTTACTCTTTAGAATGACAGTGTTCCCTCACTCTATCGCGGTTCACCTTTCACGGATTTGCTGTTTAGTGGATTTTTTTAGTGCTTCTTTTTTTTTATTACAGCGTTATTAAGAAGAATTGCATTGTGGGAAGTTGAGTGTCTATCTCTTCCCTCTCTCGTCTGTCTGCAACGCCCATTGTTTTCTGCGTCCTCATTGGCTGTAGACCATTGTCAATCAATCTTCTTCGTGCCATCCTGCCATGTCTCCTGTGTCATTGCTAGCTTGCTCTTGGGTTCGTGTGCAGCAACATGTTTTAACAAGGATACAAAAAGGCTTACAGTACAGCGGCACGGCGCCAGGACGAAAAGGCACGATCACAGGAGTGAAATATGCACGAGTGACTTAATAATGTCTCGTGTTGATCAAGTAAGGTTGATCATTAAAATGCAAACAAAGGTTTGAACTTTTTTCGCGGATTTCACTTATTGCGGGCTATTTTGGGAAGCTATTCCCCGCGATCAACGAGGGAATACTGTAATGGACAAATAACACAAGGTGAAATGTTATGTTATGTTGTGATTAGGGATGTCTGATTATAACGGCAGACTGACAACATAAAAATGAGGTATCGGTTCAGGTCGATCGTTTCTTCTACCGATAATTATATCGGCGTGCGAGTGATGACAGCCTGCTCCACACAGCAAAAAGTTTGCTATCTCAGTAAGTTCACTGCCTGGAATTATTACCAAGCTTTGCATAAATATGAATAAACATACAATTGGCAATAACTTTAAATTAGGAGTGCAACGATTCCTCTAATAATTAGAGGACCACGAGTACCTCTCAGGCCAGTCAACAAAAGGAATGATGGAAAACAAAGAATGAAGCTGCAATTTTGTCACCAAACAAAATGTAAAAAACACACAGAAAATGTGGCAAGTTGAACACCGTGACGTGTATCTGTTGTAACGCGCCACTTACATACCACAACAGCACATCTTCTATGCTGCATCATCTCCTCCCGAATTCAGCATAAGATCCGAGACAAAGTTAAATTAATTAATTAGCGCAAAATCAGTGAGGTTAATGCACCTTACTAACATAACATAACATTAGCCGTGTGGAGGGCTAGCTTTCTCAAGGCCATGTTCACACTGCAGGTCAATTTTGATTTTTTTTGCTCATAGGTGACCTATATCTGTTTTTTTCATGTCAGTGTGAACAGCGCAATTTCGATTTTTTAATATGCGACTCAGCCCTCATTCATAGGTGGATATAAATCGGATATGTATGTGATGCTGCTGCAGTATGAATGTCATCAAAAGGCATGTATTGCCGTGCTTTATGTGCTTAAAAAATAAGCTACATATGTATCTGTATGTAAAATTGTTTTCAAGTTTAAAAAAACAACACATTTTTAAGGTGGTTTTGTAGTGGCGCACTTCCATAATCAATTACATGTAGCGGAAACCCTGATATGGCACTTTTTCTATAACTTGTATATTGCAGTATTTGTCTTATTTTGCACAAACAGTGTTTATTTGTGAAATGCATCCAGTGGCATCACGGTAAAAGGAGCATAATGTGTTGGTTCATTACACGACATTAGTTTGACGTAAGAGCTTCAGTATCGGTTGATATCAGTATCGGTAATGAAATGCCGGACTTTTGACTGCTTGCTGTGTGCTTGCATTGTGCTTAAGTGAGGCAGTTACCCAGAAGATCCAGCAGGTGAAGCTGCAGTGAAAAAAGCTTTCTCTGTGTGTCACTGTGCACCCACTTTGTAATACTGCCACCCACGGGATAGGAGTAGAGAAGTATTTCCCAGCATGTTATGGTTTTACACTCACCAGTCATCCAAACTGGATTGTTCAGCCTCGGTGGAGGTATGTGCATTGTCGTTACAAGTCATGTGTCTGTATTTCAGTAAACTGGCAGCCTCTTTCCAGAGCATGGAAGTGAGGAATTCCAACTTTGCGGCCTTCATTGATGTCTTCACCTCCAACACATATGTCATGGTCATCATGTCAGACCCGTCTATTCGTAAGTAGTGACTGACTCGTGTCTCACGAGAGACTCAAGTGAATACTTCTTACGCCTTCACTTTGTTTTTTTTAACAGCATCTGCAGCCACCCTCATCAATATCCGTAATGCTAGGAAACACTTTGAGAAGTTGGAGCGGGTGGACGGACCTAAACACAGCCTACACATGCGTATGCGCTAGCCTGCGTGGTTTGTCCGTAGTGGATCCTCTCAGCCAATCACAGGTCGTCACCTTCAATCACACTTACTATGAGGAAAAAAAAACAACCCAATTTTTTGGTCTAATTTCTTAAGTGGTATTAAGTGCAGTGATGCTTTTTTTTGTCCAGTGTCTCCTCCCGTGATCTATTAAAGATTGAAACGTGTTTACTTTGAAGGGGGAAGGGGATATCATGTACCTCGCTGTTGTATACAAGGACCCCAATGATCGGGGGATGTCTTTTTCTGCATGAAATGTAACAGCAATGTAAAGCGTGCTGTTCTTTGAAAATACAAGCAATATAGTTTTATTCAGAAATACATCGCATGTGTCTTTTTTTTAATCACTTCTTAGGACACGGACACATGATTTAAAAGACTGGTTTGTGTTCAGCGTGTACCTTGCCTCTTGCCTGAAGTCAGCTGGGATCCAGCTCACCCGTGACCCTAATGAGAACAAGCGGTAAAGAAAATGGATGGAACAGCGACAGACTTCAATAAAGAATTGGTACTGCCACAAAATACGCTCCACAAAAATGACAGTCAAGCTGTGCACATTAGCCTTTAGTTTGTCACAACAACATTTTGTATCAGGAGCGTCCAAAGTGCAGCCTGGGGGTCATTTGTGGCCCTGCAGCTGTTTTTTACAAGAATGAAGTCAAAATATTAAGAGAAAAATGTAAGATAACTAGAAAAAGTTGTAATTTTCCAAGAGTAACGTAATATGAGGAAAAATAACATCGTTTGAGGAGCGTAAAGTTGAAATATTAAACAAAGACGTTTTATTTTGTTAAAGTTGTAATACGAAAAACAAAACAATGAATAAAGTTGTCATTTTTAGAAAATTAGGTTGCAGAAGAAGTCATAATATTACGACAATAAAGTCCAAATATTATGGGCATGAAGTCATAATTATGAGAAGAAAATTTACAAGAAGAAGGTTGAAATACTTGAATACTTTTTTTTTAAAGCAGAAAAAACAGCTGTAATTTTACGAGTTGTATTCTAATGATAAAAAGTGGAAATTTTCTGAGAATAAAGTCGTAATATTATGAAGAAAATGTATGTCGTTTTAGTAACATAGAGTTGAAATATGAGAAACAAAACAAAATAAGGTTGGAGTTTTGGGAAAATTAGGTTGGGGAAAAAGTTATAAGTTATGGGAATAAAGTCATAGAAGTTGAAATATTTGGAGGAAAAAAAACGAGGGTGGTGGGGTGCAAAGACCAAAGTTCATATTAATAATACACTACTTAACCGCTATCACAAAGATGAGATAGTTATTTCAATATAATATGTATATCTTCTTAGCATAAATACATGTGTTGGTTTACAAAGTAGTGGTCCTTTCATTTTTCAGTATGTGGCCCCCGTGGAAAAAGTTTGGGCACCCCAGCTTTTTTCTTACTGTCTTGATCTCAATATAAAACGGTATTTTTTTTCCTAAAAAAAAAAAAGGTGG
This sequence comes from Dunckerocampus dactyliophorus, assembly GCF_027744805.1. NCBI lineage: Eukaryota > Metazoa > Chordata > Actinopteri > Syngnathiformes > Syngnathidae > Dunckerocampus > Dunckerocampus dactyliophorus. The sequence continues at coordinate 12,386,520 of NC_072834.1, read as the reverse complement.
GTCGTCTGATATACGGGTTTTAGTCATTTATACACCAACGCATGGCACCGAATGACTTCTCCCCAAACGAGTCAGAGCTTTTCCTTCTGTCACTCACACATACCAGGAAAGATGCAGCCGTGACGGACCTTGCTTGAAAAAGTGTCTCTGTAAATCCTTGAATGTATTGAAGGGATTGCGGTTAATTTTTTACAGACCGACCGTAAAGAAAGAATTTTCACGGTTGCATTCCTTATTTACAAAACCGAATATTTTCATAAACCTATTTACGACCTTCTGAATATATTTAGCATTTTTAGAGGCCTCTAGACATGAACCAACACTCCTATAGCCACCTTTACACTCATATTACCCAATATAGTCCACATAAAAGAAAGAAAATAAGCCATTTAAGACATAAAGTGATAGCATTGGGAGAGTTGCATTATACTATACTTCTTGTGGTGGCTATTGTCACATAATGTAACTTTACTGACACCTAGTGACCAGTGTAGAATACTACATAACATGGACGAATGTGCCTTCTTCATGGCTTATATTTGTATTTTAGTTCATTTAGCTATTTTTATGCTTGAAAATGCTTAATTTAGGTTGGAAATCTGTAAAATGTGCTTAAATATGCATATTTTTGGACTAATTATGGTGGTCAAACATGATGCAGCTGATTTATTCATGTATTTTTGAAAAACAGTGACAGAGTGAAGTCGCAAAATTGGAAACGCGAAGTGGCTAGGGACGACTGTATTGATCATACATTGTGCAGACGATGAAATGATCACACGATATATGCTTTGACAAGAAGGGGAAAAAAAAGATCTTGGCACAATACCAAAACTAGTTTTAAATTACCCAGGTTACATCTCCAAGGTTGGGCAAGTTAGCAATGGACACAGGAGGGGTTGTCTTATTGGGCAGTATGGTATTTACCATCATACTACCAAACTACTAAATTCACTAATGGATGAGCATACAAAAAGTGATTGCACACATGGCCTGGTGACAACTGCACCAGTTGTTCTTGTCGTCGGCATATGGTGACCAACGCTTGACATGTTTGTGTGTGTGTGTGTTAGATGAAGGGGGAGGGTACCGTCTAGGCCAGAGCACCTGTTAAGAGTTCACAGATGCCCCTGCAGCCTGTAACAAGCACCTTTTAGTCAATTAACCAAAATAACAGCTGCATGTAATTCAATATGCATTGTCCTTTACCTGATTGAGTTTAGTGCCGTGGTTCCCAAACTTTTTACAGCCACGTACCCCTTCAGACATTTGACCTGAGGCCATGTACCCCCTACTCCTGCACACTTAAAAACCTTTTTATCTTAATAACTTGAAATATTGATCAGAATTAATTGGTTAATCAATTTTATAGTAATTCAGGGTCAAAAATGTGTATTTTGCATGGTTGCATTTTGATAAAGTTTCTCCATGAGCACTGATAAATAGACAGGGTGTATTTAGTCATTTTGGGGCCCAAGGCAAACCTAGTCATTGGGGCCCTCGACAATTATGTATTAATTTTTTTATTTTTTTTTTTAAATGTGAGTACTTAATTTAGGCCACTAGGTTCCCAAAATAGGCCGCAATAAGTAAGATCCGCGAAGTAGCCAACTTTATTTGTTTCCAATTATTATATATGTTTTAAGACTATAAAACCCCTCACAATACACTTTACACACTTTTCTCAGGCATTAATATTTTCTCACATTTCTCTCTCAAAGTTGAAATTTTGTTTGAATTTTAATGATCAATCTACTAGGTTTTCTCTCTGCTTTCTGCGCCGGTCTCCTTGCGCCGTGCAGCATTCAGCGCACTTGTAATTCGTGAGTGTTAGGCGCTAATTGTTTTTCATTTTTACTCACGTACCCCCGTGACTATTAATGTACCGCACTTTGGGAACCTAGGGTTTAGTGGAACCTTTTTAGACGAGAACAGACTAAAGGGTGAGGACATATCTGTAGCGGATTAGTGGATTAGTGGACTGCCAAATTTAATCTACACACAAGAAGTGACTTCATTAAATAGAAACAAATAAACACCTATGATTAAGCAATGCATGATACAAACAATGCCTACTACTCTAATACCTTTTCATCCATTGCTACTTTTAAGTGTTCTGTCTCTGTCATCCTGTCTAATAAACAACAAAAACATTTCATTTGTAGTGAAATGTATTTTAAAAATGAATAGGATACCTTGCAATTGTAACATTAATGTATTTATAGTACACTAGGTCCCCAACTTACGAACACCCGACTAGCGAACACTTGCGGATACGAACACAAGCCGACTGGTCTATATTTTATTTTATTTTGCCTTGTAGTCGCTCAATCAGTATTTATACTGCTACTGTACATGCTTGACCAGTAGAGGGCACTGTGACACTGTTAATGCAGCCTTAGAGCTAATGAGACCAACAGAGGAAGAGTTAGACGATGGGGAGATACAGTGTAAAACTAAATGGAAAGCTAAATTGTACAACCTGGACAGAGCGTGTGATTAACGTTTATGAAGAGTTAATAGGCCTGCTTAATTCTACACCACCCACAGAACACTACTTCTTTTAGAAGAGTCTAACGACGACGACTTGTCCTTTTTTTCAATATCTCCTCCTTCAACTCCTCCACAACGACGTATGCTCGGACACTCCTCTACAAAGGTAAATAACATTTATCATTACATATTATTATACTGTATCACTTTTATTATTGTTTTATTTTATTTCATTAAATATCCTCGGTTAATATTGCTACTGCATCCAAACTCATATTTACATACATACAAATATACTGTATATGTATACACGTACATGTAGTACCTACTGTATATCATTGGTAATATTACCTTTTCCCCTACTTAAGAACAATTCAACATAAGAAGGGTCGTCTGGAGCCAATTGTGTTGGGGACTTAGTGTATTTTGAATCACAGAGGCTCAGATAGAAAAGTAGTGAAGCTAGCCTTACAATGGAATGATATTGTGTACAACAGCTGCATCATAAATGGTGTCTTCATAAAGATAATAATGCTCACTTGATTGCCTGGTATGAATGTAACAGTATAGTATGTTTATGGTAGTTTGCAGTGGTGTAAAACTGCACTTTTGGCCACCTAGGTTCTCTTCAAATATTAGAAACGCCTCTCAGCATGGTACTCGATATGCATTCATATCAACGATAAACAGTGTCAGATATCATTATTAGCATTATTATCTTTGTAAAGGCCAATTTTTAATAGAACACTGTGCGTGTGTACCTAATGCTGTGTTTTACTAGTACAACTACTGAGTTTTGCAAAACACAAATGCACACAAGGAATCTTTGTAAGTTCCTTTTACGCACAACAATGGGAAAATCCAGTGTGGATGTTAACCATTTATTTGCTAAGACGAGAGACATGAGATGGCGATATCATCTCTAACTACTGGTCGACATTCCTATAGGTCACAAGAGATGTATGTGGGATATGACCCAGTCCTTCAGGCTGCAGGGAACCTTAATTACTCATCTACTGCTGCAGACGCTTTGTTCCATCTGGCTGTAAGGCTCAGTTGCACTGTGGAATGCCAAGGCCAGTCCAATGGAAATTCCCCAGTCAGTTGTAGTTTTCAGAGAGGGACATTCTAATTGAAATAGAATAAGAAAAGTGAATTTTATTACAGTTATTAAACTGTTTCAAAAGGTTGGGGGGGGGGGATATAGGCTTAGTGAGCATCAGGACCACTATCCAAGACGAAACATCCAAGCTCCACGAATACATCAGGAAGATGGCCCCAAGAGATGAAGCACTTAGTGAATGTCTCAGGCAGTGGAAACTGGAAAAGAAGGGGTTGGAGGAACTATCATGGAGAAAACCCCCCTGCATGGGATGTACCACCGACAGTGGCGGATATGAACAAGCCCTACCAATGGCTAGAGAGGGCTGGACTGAAGGACAGCACAGAGGCGCTAATCATGGCAGCACAGGAGCAGGCCTTGAGCACCAGAGCAATAGAGGCCCAGATCTACCACACCAGGCAGGATCCCAGGTGCAGGCTGTGCAAAGAGGCCCCCGAAACAGGGTGTAAGATACTGGCTGGAAAAGAATACATGGAACGCCATAACCAAGTAGCCGGTATAGTGTACAGAAACATCTGTGCAGAATATGGACTGGAGACCCCTAGATCGCAATGGGAAACACCTCCCAAGGTGGTGGAAAATGAGAGGGCTAAGATCCTGTGGGACTTCCGAATACAGACCGATAAGATGGTTGTGGCCAACCAGCCGGACATCATGATCATGGATAAGCAGCAGAGGACAGCCATTGTGATCGATGTAGCCATCCTCAATGACGGCAATATCAGGAAAAAGGGAAGACTTTTTTATATATGAAAACCGAAGCAATTTTTCCCATAGGAAATAATGTAAATCCAATTAATGCATTCCAGGCACCCAAATATATTAACGTAAAATACATTTGATCAGAAACCAATGTGGAATAATTATAAATGACAAATGAAATGGACAAATGAACATACACTCATGATAAAAATTTTAACACCAATTGAAAAATAGCAAGAATTATCATTTTGCGCTATTGAATATTGAGGAGGTTCTCAGTAGAGCTTAAAAATGCAAAAAGAATAGACAAGACATAGACACATAGACAAGGGCCTTCAGTCATGAGCTGCCTTTTCTCATTCCATTGTAGGAAAAAACATCTCAGGTGAGATCTCCTTGGCATGCCAGTAACGTTGGAAGCCATCAGGACTGTTAAGGTTCCATTTTTATCTCATCAGAGAGACTTCCACATTTTAATGTCCCATGTTTGGTGCTCTCATGCAAATTCCAAACCGGCTATTTTGTGGCGTTGAAGGAGACAAGGACTTTGAAGACGTTTTTTTCTTAAAACTCTCGTAGATGCTGTCTGATGGTTATTGGACTGCACTCGGCAACAGTTACAACCTTCCTAGGATCGTCCCCATGGCTTGATGGACAGCCAATCAGATCCTCCGGCTCAGGTTCTACCACTTGACTTTTTTGTTCCATAACCCTCAGGATTTTTGAAGAAGTTTCAAATGACTGTCTTACTGCGTCAAACCTCAGCAGCAATAGCTTGCTGCGAGAGGCCTTGCTTATGCAGCGCAACAATCTGCAGAAAATGACATTGGATGCACATTTTTGCCATATATTTAGGCTTTTTAAGGGCTACGATTTGAAACTTTTGATCAGCTGATGAACAGCTTATTGCACTTTAATGCTTGTTTGCAATAAATTGTTAGCCTACTCCAATTTTTTTTTGTCTCACTCCCATTTCTTCTTTTTGCATTTTGAAGCTCTACTTAGAACCTCCTTAAGAGCCAACAGTGCAAAATGTCAATTCTTGCATTTTTTTCAACTTGTCTTAAAATTTTGATCAGGAGTGTATAACATAGTTTTTACCTTTTGATTAGAGACTGTCATTAGCGAAGACAGCGAGGAGCGCAGAGGGACCTTTGGAGAGGACACCATCTTCAAACTTTGCGATTAGTTCTTTTTTGAATTCAGTACTTTCTCATCTTTATCAAATTGCTGCCACTCGCAACTTTCTTTGGCCCCATGGTGGGTTATTTAGCAGTCACACTCAAAAAGTGCACGGACAGTGAGTCAGCAACGCGTATAGTGCTTTGTTTGGGCACTCGATTCCGCAGAATGATACAGTACAGGGAAAATGGACTAGATTGTTATACAATATAATACGATAACTGAGACAGTGTCCAAAAAACGGGGCAAAAAATCCTGTGAAAAATGAAATCATATGTGCATGGCTCAGATCAAGGGTACCCAAGTGTTACATTTAAAATTTTAAACTCGTGGATAGACCTTGGTAATGTTATCAACACAAACTTCAAACATTGCAAAACACACACCCAACATACCAGAGCTCGAGACATCTTTTTTTTTCCATAGCAACCCTCCCAAGTTCACTCTTTCTTAAATGTAAAGTACATAACTCGGTGTCCACTCGGTTTTAGACTTTTGTTCAAATAATCTTATTTTACTCTTTTGTACACAAAAAAATCACTTTAGTTGCAGAGTTGAGTAATTATTCCATGAATATATACCATTGTAATCATCATGGGGTTTGTTTTTCGATGGAATTATGTTCTTCAAAATTTTCATCGGCAGGCGGACACGAGGGTTATGTACTTTTCACTAATGATTACACAACAGTTATTTTTTTTTACACTGAGAATATTTGAATAAAACACATTAGAAACCGATTTCAGACATCATTCTTTAATTCTAAGTAGAAATCATGACAAAATTATCAGAGAAAATATTGTTAATTTCACAAAAAAAAAGTAGACATGCTTTACATGTAACATTTCAATGTCCAAATATAGACACTTTTTTTACAACATAGCCGTGCTAGCGCAAAATAAAAACATGAACAGGCTTAATTTATGGTTTGGTAGGCTTCCTCACTCTATAAACGTCAGAGTGATAGGGATAGTACACATTGTTAGAACAACAATTTCAAATACTACTCGAGTGAAGTTGAAGACAGCAAAGGGTACCCTTGATCTGAGCCATGCACATATGAAAACGGGCATTCACAAAAAAAAAAAATGTGGTCCTCGGTTTATGACGAGTTTCATGGTAAGGTAGGCGCTCCTCTAAATTAATAAAAAAACTGATTTTTGGCCCCGTAAACACAAGACTCGCCCCAGAACGTGCGACTCCGGTGCAGCCACACTACTCGACACTGAACCATCAATAAGGATAAAGATGGTACTGCAACCTCTACCCAGACGTTGGAAGGATGACGAGTACAGAACAGGTCCAATAGGCTACTGTCGGTCGAACTACGCCAAAAACAACATCAGCAAAGTCAACTGTCCTCTGCACAGAGCCATCCTCCTCCCACACCCCCACACACGCACACACACTCAGCACTCATGTCAAGGTCAAAGACATTCAGAAAATCACAACACTACACATTAATTGCTTCAGTATCCTTGAGCATATTAAAGGATCTGCTCATATGAAAGCGACAGTAATAACCAAGCAATGAGGTGGTCTTATTATTGAGAAGGAATGGTTACTAGTGCTTTGGCTTTTATTGCTTTTTATTCATTCATTCATTCATTCATTTTCTTACATTGCAGTCTAGGAGCGGAACTCGTACGTAACCCAAAGACCACCTGTAGTGCTAATGTACATCATGGTCAGAAATTCTTGCTGTGTCAAAATTTATCACTTTGGGGCGTACCGTCATCATCTGTGCTGTAAGTCTGACCTGGAAAATAATTGTGTTTGTGAAGTCGACAAGTCACCTTCTACCGTCTCATTATGGACTCCGTCCCCAGGGGCAGCCAGCACGAGACAAGGCGTTTAGGGCCAGAGCACCACTTGTCTTGAGAGCTAAATCCCTCTGCTGATGCAAGCAAACACACAGTGTTTACGTAAGCGGCCCCAATCAACTCGACCCAAATGATTATTGCCTTGGTTTGTGGTTGACAGGCTTACCCTTTCAAATTCCTGCACGATGAGGTTGAGATTTTCAAAGTGCACTTTGAACAAAAAACACATCACTGATGCAATACTTCACTGTTATGCAAAAGGGGCACATTTGCTTTGTGATGATGCACCTACATACACACATACATGCACACACAGCAGTCCAAAAGGTAACATTTTTGGCCATCATAAAGTCTAAAAGTGCTTTGACTGGCTTGAAATGGTGCAAGAGCTCATGTAATGTTATTTTACCTTTACCGTCTCAGTCAGTACACGTTAAAATGATGTCATGAATGGTCACAGTTTTCACGTTGGGCTTTTGTGACCTTGGACGTGCAGGTTACTCCCATGAGGAGAACCATCTGCGTGGGCGAAGGGCCAAGCGTGAGCCTCAGTAGTTGCTTCCGCATCCGCGCTGTTGTCATGGCTCACTTCCGCACCGCAGTCCGTTTGATTCATCTGCCGCTCCAGCAGCGTTACTCGCTGCTTCAGCCGCTGCTGAGTGTGCGCGTACTCGCCGAGTAGACGCGAAAAACGAGTCTGGAGGATGTCGAGAGACGACTCCAGCCTCTCCACCTTCTCCTCCGTGTCCTCTTTCTGCAGCCCGCCACACTCGCTATTCTCGTCCAGGAGACCCTCCTTCATCAGGATCTCACGGCCCCTCTCCTCCAGGACGGTCTTGGCGTCTGGATACTCCGTCACGGCCTCCATCAAGTCATCCTTTGAGAGGCAGAAGAGATCCGAGTATCCCAAACTGCGAATGTTGGCTGTCCGACGGTTTCCCATCTTGCTGCCTTTGATATTCAGAATGCTGATCTCTCCAAAGCAGCTCCCGGCAGTGAGAAGGGCGTACTGCGTGACCCCATCATCTCCCACCACGGCCAGCTTGCCCTCCTTGATGATGTACATCTCCTTCCCGATGTCACCTTTCCTGCAGATATAGTCTCCCGGACTGAAGACTTGTGGGCGTAATTTGAGCACGAGCTCCACCAACAATCCTGCCTCACAGTCTTGGAAAATACGCACCTTCTTCAAGGTCTCCAAGTGCACATTGATAGCGATCTCCGCCCGCAGTTTGTTCGGCAAGTTCTTCAGCACTTCCTGCTCGTCTACTGCTTTCTTGTTGGTCCACAGGTAGTCGAACCACTTAATGACACGCGTCTCCAGTTCTTTGCTGACTTTGCGAAAGTGCATGTAATGTTTGATGGCATCGATTCGAGCTTGAAACTCAGCACGGGTGGCGTTCATGTTGGCGATCATGGAACCCACATTCCCCACAATGGTGGCAAAGATCAGCACCCCGACTAGAAAGTCAAATACCACAAAAACGTACTCTTCATCTCGCACTGGTGCGGGCATCTCTCCAATAGTGGTGAGAGTGAGAGTGGACCAGTACAGACAGTAAACGTAACTCCGAGTTAGAGAGGAATATTCCGGTTTGGAGATGTTGGGGAACACCCAAGTGTCTGAACCAAAGCCTAAAGACTTGGAGATAGCGTAGTAGATGCAAGCATTCCAGTGAATGATGACCAGGATGTAGAGCACCAAGTTACAGATGCGGAAGATGTTGGGGTAGTTGGTGCGCGTCTCCGTGCGGTCAAAGAACTCGAACATCCGCGGGAAGCGCAGCAGACGGTTGAACCTGAGTTGAGGCGTGTGGATGCCGGTGTGAAAGTAGACAAGGTCTGTGGGCAGGATGGACGCCACGTCCAGCTTGAACTGTAACGTGCGCACGTAATTGTCCCTCAGCTTGGTGTGGTCCTTCACCAGAAGACCTTGTTCCAGGAAACCTGAAACCAAACACAAACTTAACATTGCGGAGATGTTGTCACGTCTGCGCTGCTTATCCTGTTCAGAGTCACGACAGGGGATGGAGTTTATCCTAGCCGCCCTGGGCTGGGTGCCTGTCAAACACATGCGACACCTCCCAGGGGATGCTCGAAAACCAAGGGAACCCAATCTAATGAGAGCCTAGCACAACCTCATTTGATGAGTTTTCATAGAAATACGCACTATGAATGGTAAAATGGTAAAAAGCTGGGGTAGGCTCCAGCATACCTCCACGACCCTAGTGAGGATAAGAGGCATAGAAGATGGATGGATGGATGGATAGACAAATGGTCAAGGACCTATGGAGAATTCCATAAGTCCCACTGTCTCTGCAAAGACAGCTTTCTTGCTGGTGGCCATGTTTTCCAACCACAACCAACTTGCTGAACTTTTACACAATGTACTTGTCAGTTCCCTAAAGATGTGTACCAAATTGCGATTCGACTAGACATCCCAAAGTCAGCAAGCTCTACAAAAGAACAGAAATTTCAAGACAATCAGATTTATAGGGTTAAACTTTGGTGTTTTAATAACAGCATGTGGTGTATTTGTCAGAAAAATAATGATGATTATAATATTGTCAATTGTTACTCATTGCAGCACTCTGCAAAGATCCTCCTCTACATTGAATTGTTTGCCGTATGAAGAACCACAATAGATATTGTATGGTAAAACACGTCACCTGTGCGAAGTCGTACACAAGTGTCCATGATGTACACAATGTCAGAGAGGTAGTCCAGCACCAGCCAGCAGATGTAATTGGCCACCTGTAATCTATCAAAACACGCCCTGTGGATGAAAAAGACAAAGATTGATTTCTAGCGGAGGGCGAGACTACAAATTCAGTCTGATACTAAGTGAATATTGATACCAATACTTCAAGACCATTTGCTTTTGTGATTTTTGCCGTAATTTGTTGATCATGATTATAATCAGAATAACTCAGGACAAATATTTTAGCTAAACAAAAAAAGCAACACTCTTATTTGTAAACAATTTAACAACATTTAATATAACAATATAACACAATGTAACTAATAATAAAGTACTTGTCCCCATCAAATAATAATTATTTGAGAAGAATAGGCCTTTTGTACACATCTTTGAGTTCAGCTCATGAAAGATGGGAGCCGTAACAAAAGTGTTGCGTTTTCATCTTTGCTGAGTGTTTAGTTGATATATTTACATATGTATTCATATATTGTTATATTGTTTACAAACTCGGGGGGTTTTGTGGGCAAAAAAACGAAGAATTTGAACGATAACTGATAGTAGTTTTTGTTTTTGTTTACCTGTTTTTCACTATTGGCTTTTTTTTGTTTTGTGTGTAATAAAAGGGAATAATTGCACAGGTACTGTATATACTAGGGCTGTCAATCGATTAAAATACTTAATCACGATTCATCACATTTTGTCCATAGTTAACATAGTTAAATTATTCGCAATTAATTGCAAGATTTTATCTATAATAAGTGTACATTTGAAAGATCATTTGAAAGTTTTTAATATATAAAAACATCAACATGAGACTCTTTGCTTTATGCAAATTTTTGTTTACATTAAACATTCACAAAATGGACCTCTCCGCACGGTGGCCGAGTGTTTCCATGTTGGCCACACAGTCAGGAGATCAAGAAGACCTGGGTTCGAATCTCCATTGGGCATCTTTGTATGGAGTTTGCATGTTCTCCTTGTGCATGCATAGGTTTTCTCAGAGTGCTCCGGTTTCCTCCCACATTCCAAAAACATGCATGTTAGGTTAATGGGAGACTCTGAATTGTTCATATGTATGAATGTGAGCACTAATAAATCGCTAATAAATAATATTAATAATGCTAATAAATTCCCTCGCGAGCCTTTACTGTCATCTCATTGAGTGCTCGCTCACTTCCGCCTTTGTCAGATTGAGACTAGCCCCCAAATAGCTGTCCAGCTGCCTGCTGGTGACTGGCTGCTCATAACCCACATTTTAGCAGTTCAAAGCAAAAAATCAGACGAGAAATGGCTTGCATCTAAAAAACACTCGTCAGTAGGGACACTCGTATGCCAGGGTGCCACTGTATAAATGACAATAAAAAATACCAGCAGTGCTGCAGTACTTTCTCTCTTTTTCCTGGCAATTGAGAGGCGACGTACTCCGTGACAACTCAACTCACAGCGACAGTAGATACAAATAACTTTGGTCTTGTCGAGAGAGCCATCTGCCAGGGCTTTGAAGCTAAACTTAACATTTAAAATACCTTTTCTTTGTCCATTTCTGCTCAATATTTGTTCCCGCTTGGGGCTCCACATCAACTACTACTCAAACTATGGTGTGGACCGAGGATCAAACAGGATGTGCCCGTACGTTAATCGCGCGTCAAAAAAAATAGCACCCTTCCATCCATTTTCTATGCCGCTTCATCCTCATTACGGTCGCGGGGGCATGCTGGAGCCTATCCCAGCTGACTTCGGGCGACAGGCGGGGTACACCCTGGACTGGTCGCCAGCCAATCGCAGGGCAAAAAATAGCACCATTAATGGAAATGTCTTTGACAGCCCTTGTAAATGCATATACATTTTACTTTCAGCCATGGCGAATTTGCAATGCTCGTCCCTTATCTTGATATGACTCACCAGTGAGGGGGATGGGTTATCTTGGCAAAGGAGAAATGCTCACTAACACAGATTTAGACATTTATCAACAATATTTGAAAGAGATAGGCCCTTTGTGTACATATTTTACATATTGTGTTGTTTAGAAACTCAGGAAAAAGCACGCAAAGTCTGCAGTTGCCGCACCCCTGTCGAAAGTGAGCTTAAGCTTGTGTGCCTGGAAAGTGAAAGTTATGTTTGTGTGAAAGCGAGGGGTGAGCTGTGAGTGAGAACAATGCATCTTTTGTGTGTTTCCCAGTAGTTTTCCATGAGTCGTACCTAAGTGTTGTGTAACTCTGGTTGTAACAGGTGTGTGTGTATTGGAAAGGTCTCTATGAGAAGCAAGTAGACTGACAATGCACTGAGCTATTAGACTGTACATTAATAAATAATAAATATCTAACATTACCTTGCAACAACAAGGAACCAGTTGTAGAGCACGGCCACGGCGATGACAAATAACCAGCGGTAGTAGGTATCATCAGATGGGGACACCACAAAAACATCCCATGTGTTCCTTAAAGGCATCAAAACAATAGTACTTAGCTGGACATAAAAAAACAACTGTTGAAAGTCACCATGTCTTTCTTCATGTACAGTATTGTTCAACTATTAAAGCGTGTCAACTGATATACACAACAACCTTCGTAGGAACTGCAAGGTTATTTTCTATTCTGTTCACTTTACACAAATTTATGCAAATCACCGTTATTGACTGTTATTAAAAACTATACTGTAGAAGCGTCAGAAAAGCTCATGCTAACAATGCTAAGCCACTGAAGATAAGCGCTAAACACAGAATAGCAGAATTCATCACTCATATCAACATTATGTCTTGAAATACACATTTTCAGGTCATTTTAGTGGCTGGCAAAGTTTGTACTGTTACTAAACACAAACAGTAATGTTAGCACGGATGCTAGCGCTAACACAACGCAAGAGGTGTCATGGCTGGTCCACCAAAACAGATCTTTTAAACCCCAGGACTTGAGCTGAGGCATCTGAATGTGAGTTACCAAATGCTTCTTAAAGGTTTTACATTAACAGTATGAAAACATGTACCATAAACAAAAAATAACACATCGTATTTATTACTTTTAAACACAAGGAGGAGGTCGTTTTTTTATTTACAGTCAAACCTTGGTTTTTGTACGCCCCAGTTGTCATATGATTCGGCTTCTGTTGAAAATGTATGCCAAAAGTTTGCCGCGGTTTTCATACATTGCATTTTTTTTATGTCCAAACTTCGTCCGTTTTCCCTGTACTGTATCATTCCACGAAATCGAGTACCCAAACAAAGCACCCTACGCGTCGCTGACTCACTGTCCATGCACTTTTTATTGAGTGTGACTGCGAAATAACCCGCCATGGAACCAAAGAAAGTTGTGAGTGCCAAAAATTTGCTAAAGATGAGAAACACTATTGCATTGGATCTAGCCAGGATGTATGGGAAGTCTGTGTCAACAATACGTTCCATCATTTATGATTATTCTCCATTGTTTTCTGCATGTAAAACTATCATTTTTCTCTATGAAAAGTGTTTTTGTTCATATTTTTGGGTGTGAATGGATTAGTTGGATTTACATTTTTTTTATAAAAAAAAAAAAAATGTCCTTACGAGTCCCTCACTAACTCGTCACGAGGCAACAAAGACAAGTATCCGTGAGTCCCGATTCAGCTAAAAAGTTGAACGTTATGAACGACTCATTCTCTAATGTGCATTACCGCCTCCCGAAATGCATAGGACTGGAATAGAACCATTTTTGACTGCACTGTATATCCAACCATTTATCCGAGGATTGTAGCATAAAGTCCACATTTTTTTAGCCTCCTTTGTGGTACACAAGTCCAAGTGCATTGCTGTGCGGTGTACCTCAAGATCCCTTTGGCATTGTTGCCATTGGCGTCTGTTTGCGTGTTGCTTGCGCGACTGGGGACATTTCTCAGCTCAGGGCCTCTGAAGCGCTCCAGGAAGGAGTCGGGTCTCTCCTGCTCCTGGGTCAAGCTCCTGTGAGCCCATTCCCTCAGTCTCACGACCAGGCTCACCAGTCTGATGTACACCAGGAATATGTGATTAGGATGCCCATTCCAATCTAATGAAAACACATTGCAGTTTGCATTTTCACCCAAAGCGCTTGGGTGTTTTCCGCATTTTGGTACATAGAAAAAAAAGCATCCAGATGGGATTTGACCTCCACTCCACTGTGGCTTGCTTTTTAAAACAATCATTATTCAGCAATGTTCCAAAGTCTTGGGCAACCACAGGTTTTATTGTTTTAATGACTTTCGTTTCCACACAGCAGACATGTTGAAATAAAACGGTGAGTAGCAGAACAGATAAATGTACAAACTTTTTAAATGTTGTAGAGAGATAAGTGCTGAAATGTCTGTCTGACATTCAACATAACTGAAATGCAAGAAATGCGCTAGCTCAACACTAATTTACATTGAAAATCCCATATATGTGCTAGCAATTTAACATGGCGATTTCACCTCTAAATATGACAAAGAGACAACTAAGATGTACAGCACATTCCACTTAAACATCTGATATACGGTATAATAAGCATAAAACACTTACAGGGCTCAACAAGAGACAGGACTGGCACAGTCAACATCCTAATGCAACTTCTTAACAAACCTTTTTGGTCTTCTTCTATGACAGCCGGTTTCAAATAGCACTACACAGCTTTGTTACTACTTCAAGGACTATTAATTGACGAGACCATACCGTACCAAAAATACCATTCAGAATAAAAGTGCAACATTATTTTTGTATATCGACCCACTGAAAAAGGGTGAGAATCCCTGATCTAAAGTACATGTCTGCGTTGAACTGGCGTGATGGCTTGCTTTAGCTGCTCCCGTGACTTTCTGTAGCTTTGTATCAAAATTGTATTGTCTGACATCATCTCTTGCTCATGCAGCGTTACCTTGAGACGGCTCCGTTTCTTTGAAAAGAATTCCTGGAGTTGCCGCCGTGAGGGTCAAGCGCAGCGACCCTCTGGAGCTCCGAGGATGTGTCATCGCACACAGATGGAACCCTGCAAGGTTGGTTGGAAAACAAAACACTCACAGTGAATCTAGGACGCTTCCAAATACACTTATACTTCCAAAGTCATTAGTGCCATTGCTGTAGTTGTTAAAATATACATATGGGTCGTTCTCATGAAAGGGGTACCAAAAGCGTGACATAGCAACCAAAATTGAAGTTGTTATTTTCTCATCAATTTGCATAATAAAATTAAGTATCACTTGTTCTGATAATGAAGAAAAACTGGTAAATATCACATTTTGGTATATTTTATGACAGCAGGGCAGTTTACTGAAATCTCATTTTTACCATTTACATTAAAAATGCTCTAGTTTATTTCCAATTTTAAATGAATACTTCATTTGCACTTTGTATGAGTAAATAATAAATGAGTTTTAAGTCAAACATTTTGAAAAAAAAAATGTGTTGACATTTTCGGGTCAGTCTCCTGAAAGGGGTGCCAAAAGCGTCACATAGCAAGCAAAATAGAAAGTTACTTTCTAAACAATTTGCATATTGAAATAAAGTATCACTTGTATCATCTACAGCCCGTACGTGAATAAAAATGAAAAATTAGCGCCTTGTACTCACAATTACGAGTGCACCTGAACGCCACAGAGCTCACCGTCGTAGCAGAAAGAAGGGAGGAGACACAACATGAAGTTGTTCATTGCTCTCTGTGAGTTATGTGAATAAGTAGGTAACTTTGATCATTATGTTGTGTATTAAGAGTGTTTAATCTTGAAGGTTTAATTTACATTGGTGTTCCAAACCACGACCTTTGTAAAACAGACGATCTTTTCTTATTGTACATTACCGGCTAATAGTTAACTTCAAATATAGACAAATTGGTTTCATGTTTGATGGCGTTTTTAAAGAGGATGCTTGTGGTATGAATTGTCTTCCATTTTCATCAAATTGTTCTTGCTAATATTTTGCCAACCATCATAGGGTTATGTGGATATGCTGTAGAGTCTTGCTATGAATTTAGTTAGTTACTGATATGTCCTTAAAAATGTCTGTTTTTGACGAGGGGTGTCACAAGATGTCACAAGATGTACAAAGTTTCTCATAATATTCCGACTTAAAAAAAAATAACATACAGTATTTTGCTCTATACTACTAAAACTAAAATTATTTTTCCTCCTAATATTACAATTTTGTTCGTGTAAAGTTGCGACTTTTTTTTTTCCTCGTTAGAATACAACTTTTTTCTCTTAATATTTTGACTTTTTTTCTGTTTTTTTCTTTCTGCTGTTTTTGTTTAGAAAAAAATACATTTCAACGTTCTTCTCATAAATATTATTCTCGTAATCATGACTTTGTTCCCATCATATTTTGACTTTTGTAACATTATAACTTTTTCCGTCACCTATTTCTAAAGATGACAACTTTATTAGTTGTTTGTTTTTCATAATTTTACAACTTTTAAAAAGAAAAGTTATTTTCCTTTAATACTTTATGCCAGGGGTAGGGAACCTATGGCTCGGGAGCCAGTTGTGGCTCTTTTGATGACTGCATCTGGCTCTCAGACATTTCTTAACACCATAAAATGTGTTTATTTTAATTTGTTTTCCTGACATTTTAAAGTAAAACATTACAGAAACAGAAACATTACAAAATTCAAAATATGCATTGTAATGCATTTTAACCCATCCATTTTTTTTTCTAGCGCAATGCCAGCTGTCCTTCCCATGTTTTCCGTGTCAGACACCAAAACTTGATTATTATTGGGGTTGTCCCTCCTTTAATCAAACCTTCTTTAATCAAATAGTCAGCTAGCTAATTGTGAAGAGACAACCCTTTTGATGAAAAAGGAAAAGAAAGAAAGATACGGAGTAGGTCACAAAACCATGCAGCACCAGAAGTTGCATTAATGGTAAAAAGTTATTTATTATTGGTTAGCTTCAATATAACAACATTATTACAAAGAATACATTCAGAGACTGATATTCTAAAATTGCTAGTATTCCTTAAATACTGTATACACACATTTGGTTGTATTCGGTGTTAAAAAATATGATATGGCTCTCACGGAAATACATTTTAAAATATGTGGCTTTCATGGCTCTCTTAGCCAAAAAGGTTCCCGACCCCTGCTTTATGCTACCTTTATGCTGCTAAAATTATTTTTAGTATTTTTTTTATTTTATTATTTTCATAATATTACATTACTCTCATAAAATTACGACTTTTTCTCGTTAGATTGCAAGTTTTTTCTCTTCATATTTTGACTTTATTGTTGTTGTAAAATTACTGCAGATTTTCTCCATTTTTTGCTGCTCTTTTTTTTTTTTAGTTTTCTAAAAAAATGTATTTATGGAATGTGCCACAGGCCAATTAAAAAAAACGCTTTGAGCTGCAAATGGCTGCCGATGCCGCACTTTTGGACACCCCTGGCTTACCATATCAGTGCAGAATGGAACAACCTGCTTGTGTTTTGTGTTGATGTTCGGCGTTACGATGCACCTTGCATGTGACTGGTGGAGAGTGAGGAACACTTGTGTGGGTGTGCAGAGGATGCAGGGGCGGTGTGCGAGTTGGACATGTTGAAACTGAGCACTGCTGTTGACGTCTTAAGGTCAGAATCAAGTTAAAAACCAGGCGCTACAATAATAACGCACCACATTACACTGTCTGTAACAATAAGGTTGTTATGTTTGAAATAGTAATTAACTTCATTACCCGTTACTGGAATTTTGTCCAACCATTTAATTTGGTTGCACTCCAAATTGCATGACTTTTGGAGCCAAAACTATAAATCCTGCAGTGGGTGCATTTACATCTGGAAGAAAATCCAGAGCTACTGGTGGTTTCAAAGCTTCCAACCAGCCCATCATCATCATCATATACAAATCTCCAACTTTCATTTGTGCCTCTACCTGCTTAGAATACTCTCAGCTCTCTCAATCTCCTCCTCCAAGCTGGTCTTGACTGACAGGTTGTGCGGTGAGCGGCCTCTTTCAGCTGTGTGGCCCGTCATCTTCAGACCTCGTGTGGAAAATACACACACAAACACATACACACACACGCACACGAACACACTGACTGAACTTGGCTTAGTTTTTAAGACGGACGCCCTTCCTGACGTAAGCTTGGTCGAGAATGGAACACGTGCCCTCTGCTGTGAAAGAAGTGTGCACTATTACACTTCCAGTTGTAATAAAAACAGCAGCTCCCGCCCATGTGAGAGAGAAGCAAAAGGCCACAGCGTTTACTGGCGCTGACTGACGGGTGTTTAGACGACTGTTACCACCGTGTGACTAATTGGAGCATCATTAATGACAACACACACGGTCGTCTTGAAGCGCTGTGGCTCGGAGAGAAAGTCAGCTGCTCTCCCACGGGTGCCGAGTCACTTTGGTAACCGGTTTGCTGTGTATACGCCAGTGTGTGTGTGTGACAAGTCTGTCACCTATGTATCATCTCTGCAATGAAGCAGAAATAAACATTTTATCGCTCCAACAACTTAGCTCTATTCTCAATTCTAGTCCAAGTCCAAGGAAGTGAATAAACACATTTTTTGCATCAGAAAGTAAACTTTTACCAAACATAACATCAGTTAAGCTTAATAAAAACTTAGATGACCATCATTTATGTGATTTTCTGGGGGGAATAATAATAATAATAATAATAATAATAATAATAATAATAATATTATTATTATTATTATGACAAGAGCAAACAATATTCATTCACGTACTAATAAAATATCTGATCATTTAAAACAATTTATAAAATGTATATTTTTTTGTTTTGTTCAAGTGGGAGACAAAACAGTGAGTTTTAATTTACAACAACAATAATCATCCATCCATCCATCTTCTGTGCCGCTTATCCTCACTAGGGTCTGCTGCGGGTATGCTGGAGCCTATCCTAGCTGACTTCAGGCGAGAGACGGGGTACACCCTGGACTGGTCGGCAGTCAATCGCAGACAACAATAATAATAATCATAATAATGTAATATCACATAATTGCCAATATTTGGTAATATAAATCTCTTTCCCATTTTTTAAGTAGGAGACTTAAAAAAGAATATACACTATAATGTATAAAATAATAAGAGCAGATCATTGTCAATATTTTGGAAAATAAACCTCTTTTCTTGTTTCCTTTAGGTGGGAGACAATGCAATCAGTTTTAATTTCTAATAATAATAATAATCATCATCATCATCATTATATAATAAATATAATATCAGATAATTTTCAATATTTGGGAAAATAATCCACTTTCTCCCGTTTCTTTTAAGTGGGAGACAAAACAGAGTGTTAATTTCTAAAAAAAAAAAAAAAAAATAGTCAGACTAGTCAGAATAACCAATAATATAATGTAATATCAGATAATAGTCAACATTTGGGAAAATAAATATATTTTCCTATTTTTTAAGTAGGAGACACAATACAGTTTGATGTACAATATAATAATAATAGCAATAATAATAATAGCATATAATTGCCAAATATATAAATTGTCAAAATACATCTCTTTTCCCCTTTTGTTTAAGTGGGAGACAAGACAATATATTTAACTGCACGTAAGAAAATGAACTAAATGCAACAAATGAGGTTTTTGCTTGCAGAAATCACCCTACAGTGCTAACAAAACACTAACCTATTAAATACATAACCAGAGTCATAACATATCATCATTATGAAACTATGTAGGTCAAAAAACACAGAATGTACACACATAGTCGTTCTTACCTTTATTGACTTTCTGTTAGTCAAGTAACATCCCCATGGTGACTTCACACAGACACGCTCAGCCAATCCATCTCTGCAGGCCGCAATGGCTTCTAGGAAACGCGATACAACTCCCAAATTAGATCAAATAAATCCAATCACATATCTCACAACATTAGCGCTCCTCCCGCTCCTCCTCTTGAGGAAGTCCTGAAGTATGGGGACAGGAGGGATGGGAGAAGACGTGCAGCATGTACACTTAGGGCGGGGTCGTGGCTGAAAGGTGGGAGAGAGAGCAGGTGTACGAACATTCTCATGTCGAGCACTTCAGGCTCATGCTGTCAGTGATTTGTCCCTCCTCGGTCTCCGTTTTCCTTTTCAATTCTCTCTCAGCATTTTTCTTCAGTGATTGGGCTAATTAGTTACAAAATGAAAGACATAATGGGCTTAACTCATAGTCCAGTGCGATTTACACTGTATGTTTTTTTCCTCTACATGACGCATTTTTTGACTCATGTGACTTATACTCCAGAATACGACGTATTAGGGCCACATTGAAAAAAAATAATAATCTGAGATTTTCAGAAAAAAGTCGTAATATTACAAGAATAAAGTCGTAATATTACATGTCATCGTGTCATAGGTGTCAGAGGGAAAATAGAGCATAGCTCTTCAGGAAACTATCGTCTTGCTTCAGGCAAGCTTTTATTTATAACGTGGCAACAAAACAGAGCAGCTGAGCACAAACAGATTAGCATGGCTATCTTCTCACTTGCGTCTTCCTACCCCGCCCCCTCCACATGCCCAAGACCAACGGTCACATGAGTCTCCCCTTTTCATAGCTGTCTCAGGCAATGCCTGTAACATAAAGTTACGAGTTTTTTTCTCGTAAATTTCCGACTTTATTTCCGTAAACAAGTTTTTTCTCGTACATTTACGACTTTATTCTTGTAGACAAGTTTTTAACAGGCATTTTTTTTCCTTGTAAATTTCTCGTAACATTTATGACATTTTTTCTCGTAAATGTAGAACTTTATTCTCGTAAATGTACAACTTTATTCTCGTAAATTTGCCACTTGATTCTCGAAGTCTCTTATTTTAATACTCCGTCGTAACAGACATTTTTTCCTTGTAAATGTACAACTTTTTTCTTGTAAATTTATGAAATTTTTTCTTGGAAATGTACAACTTTATTCTCGTAAATTTCCGAGATTCTTTGTTCTTGTAAACAAGTTTTTTCTCGTACATTTACGACTTCATTCTCGTAAATTTACGACTTTATTCTGAAAATGTCTTATTTTAATACTCCGTCGTAACAGACATTTTTTTTTTCTTGTAAATGTACAACTTTTTTCGAGTAAATTTATTACTTTATTCTTAAAATCTCTTAATACTCCGTCGTAACAGACATTTTTTTCTTGTAAATGTACAACTTTTTTTTCGTAAATTTTATGACATTTTTTCTCGTAAATGTACAACTTTATTCTCGTAAATTTACGACTTTATTCTTGTAAACAAGTTTTTTCTCATACATTTACAACTTCATTCTCATAAATTTACGACTTTATTCTTGTAAATTTATGACTTTATTCTCGAAATCTCTTATTTTAATACTCTGTCGTAACAGACATTTTTTTCTTGTAAATGTACAACTTTTTTCTCGTCAATTTATGACAGTTTTTTCTCGGAAAATGTACAACTTTATTCTCATAAATTTACAACTTTATTGTCAAAATCTCAGATTATTTATTTTTTTAAATGTGGCCTTAATACTTTGTCGTACTTGGTTCTTTTAAGCATTGCCAGAGCTTCCTTCCTGGGCGCGTTGATTTCACATAGCAACGTGGAAACGAATGCCAACACCTACAGTAGTGTTAACTTTTCCAAACTCAAAAATAAATGCACAGCAGCAGCTCCAAAATGTAGCGTTACGTTTTGGTAATAGTCTGAGGCCGCCCCACTATTTGAAAAGCACATTACAGAGGCTGTAGAAATAGTATGTCTATATTAAATAAAGCAATTAAATAAATAAATGTTAATAGTTAAATTACTAAATAACCATGTTATTTTATGTTATTATTCCTTTAAAAAAAAAAAAAGTATGATGACTACATGTCACTGCCGTGTAATCCATCAGGGAGGCCAGCCCAGAGGACTTCATGTCTGGGCTGAGATTCAGGCCACTGAACTGTACAACTGCTGACTGTTAAACTAAATCCTTTTTATTACCAAGAGGCAACAGATCATATCGTGTCACGCTGTTGTCACTATGTTACGCCAGAAAAGCCTCATATTTTTTCACTCACGCAGGTTTGGTCTGCACTTTGACTGACATGAGGTATGAAAACATTTTTATTCATTAAAAAAAGTGAAGTGTATCATACCACGAGGTTCATAACAATAAAAACAGCGGTTAAAAAGGGAAGTCGTGACAATAAAAAGAAAGTGTCTGAGAGGATATGCGATCAAATAAAACACTTGTTGCTTCCCCAGCATCAAGGTACCACTCAGGTTTCTGTAGATATTTAGTACACTCTGACAAGGTGATTTTCAAATCAAGAAACTACACTACATACACTACATGAAATACTACATTAAAATATACATTTTATTTTATTATACACCTATAAAGTACTTGTGGTAAATATTAGCTGAAATGTTTATACTGCTAGATGATTTGAGTGCAGTAAACTAGAAATGCACTCAATAAGAGTGCAGACCTTTGCTGATGTTGAACGGTTAACCAAAAAACAATCATAGGGTGACACAGAACAGGTCTGTACCATTTTTGATTTTGGAGTTTTATAATGACTCACACAGCAAAATGAAAAAATAAGTTTCTCTTACAAAAATGAAAAGAGGAGTGTCCTTGTACATGGAGTGTGACTTAAGATAACAGGACTCCACCATGTTTTATTCTAGTGCAGGAAAATGGTTTTGGTGTGACTCAAATTGCAAAAATTGAAAATAATGTATCCCATTACATGTGATGTTAGTAGTTTATGCCCTGGATATAGTGTTACCATAGATCAGTGATTCTCAACTGCGCAGTCATTTTGGCCTTTAGTGCAGTTTGAGATTTCATTTTAATCTGTGCATCATTTATACACATGCAGTTATGTTCCACATTTCCTTAAAATGTCTTAATAAATTAATCTAAAATACACTTTGGACATGTAACGTGTATTAATGTTTAAAAAGGTGACAAACATTTGCTCGATTTACAGAGAATGTGGGTCCCAGGTTGAGACCATTTGAGAACGTCTGCCTTTATAAATGACAGGACTGTGCAATTTTTTTTTTCCATTGTGATTCAAATGGTAAAATGTATTTTTAATGCTTTATTAGGCTTTATTAGTTGCAGTTTTTGCAGATAAGCAGTGAGGAAAATCCTACCTCATAGCAGAAAACCTGACCTTATCCATACAACTGTTCACATAGTATCCTAGCTTTGATGAGAGAATAAGCTTTGATGAGAGAATAATCAATCAACAACTGCTCATCATATCTTGTCGCATATCCATGATGCCAAAACTGGAATGCTGTAATAATAAAAAAAGAGCACAATTTTCAAAGACATTTATTGATACAAGTGAAGCACTTTGGAGTAGACAAGGCCACAAGGCCAAATACAATTTGGCTGTTGTCATAGTAGTAGCGGTTTATATTTGGTAAGGTTGAATGAATGCAAAAGAAGGCAAAAGCTAAAAAAAATTTCTGGTACTACAAGTCGTCTTTAAGACAGGAAGGCACAGCAGAAAGTCCAGTCAGCCTGCTCCTTATTTCAAATAACAAAATATAACAGTAATAAGAACAGAAGCCCAGCTCTGACTAGAATTATTACCTCATGTATTGGTCCCACAAAACACGCAAAAGTAGAAAAATACACAGCATATACAGAGTGCTCATCACTACAGATGGACCTGAATGGCTTCTGTTACTACTGATATGTCGATGACGGGTCTGTTTGATGCGTGCGCCACCAAAAACTCATGTCACTTGCAGTTCTGATTGGATTCCAAGTACTGTATTGAGAAATCAATCATTTACTCATCTTGGTGGCAGCAAAAATACATGTAAACCTTTCAGCTGGAATATGCATAGATGCTTTAAGAAAAACGTATAATACATATATCAAGAGTACTGCAATATTGAAAGTTGTCCACGGTCGTTACACAAGGTCCATTTGAAATTTATCAATGTGTCATATTTAAATAACAGAACAGCACATCTTCCTTCAAAAAGCACCTCTGCTCATCCAAAAAGGCAGAGACATTCAATTTAACCACTTTTCATTCCAATTTTCTTTCAAAAAAACCCAAAAAACATTCCTTCAGAGAGTTGGGAGGGGATGGGGGAGATGTTTCAAAAAGCTGATGGCTTGTGGGGGGCATAAAGTGTCACAATGACCACAGCCAGTCTCTTTAGACTCGGTTCATCCCTCGACCCATCAGGCACGCAAACACAGTCATCACCATTTTGGGTTTGACCTCCACTAGGTCCTCAGGGAGGGCATAGACACGCGCTCCGATTTTCCTCGCCATGGAGATGGCATATCTGTGGAGGGGCAGACAGCATGATAGAGCTGCTTTGAGACAGGCACCGAAATGACAACACTGGATTCAAAATAATGATGATGCCAATATTGGCTGGTTGCATCGGCAGTTTCATACTTTGCACTTTGTTCTTATATGGATGTTTGTGCCACATAGCAATGCGCAGCTTTCCAAATTGTGTTGTTGCCATAATTATTTGATTCTTATTTGCGAATTTATATAACCTGTCTTACTTGTCGATAGTAGGAGAACATGTTAATTTAGTTGACTTTTGGTCATGATTTAAAATATTGGTCATGATTTAAAATATTGCAGTATTTGTCTTATTTGGCATAAACTGTGTATTTGTGAAATGCATGCAGTAGTATCACAGCAAAAGAAGCACAATGTGTTCGTTCATTACAAGAGATGTGACTTGACATTGGTTTGAGGGAAGAACATCTGCCAATATTGGTAATGAAATCCTGGGAAATATTGTTAAAAAGCCAGCATCTCTCAACAATAGCTTACTTGGCATTCTCCAGCTTGTCCTCTTCAGAGAGGTGGCCCGTCTTAATCAGCTCGTTGTTGATGCTGCCAGGCTGGATGGCGTCAATCAGCTCGAGCACAGCCAAGCTGCTGCTGATCTCTCTGTCCTGATCACCACACGACGCACGCACACACAATTTGGTGACTTTCTTGTGAGAAAAAATAAAGATCCCTATTCAAAATTGAATAAAAGACTTACCTTAAAACTTGAAATCTTGGTCCTCTTTCCAGCTTCTGATAATTTTTTGTTGACCCACTTGACGATGACATCGTCATTTACCTTCTGGCCTTCGCCCAGCCCCTCCAGTACATTCAACGTGTACCTGCAACACACGAGGAAGACTGCTTATTCATTTGATCTACTAACACACCACTTACTCTTCATCCAAACACTCAAGCACAGAACAAGTAGAGATGCTCCATATTGCCTTTCTTGCCGATATTGCCCAGCACTTCATTTGTGATCCGGTTACTGTTGCTGTTGCTGCATGGAGCACATCATCTCTCTTGCGGCAATATCATCATCGGCAACAACAAAAAAAACCACCGATATGAACCATTATCACATTTTTATGCCAATATCGGCTGTTATCGGACATCCCTGCGAACGATGTATACTAAATTACTTCTATTGCTGCACACAGAGCAGCAGTAACAATGTCAACAATCAGCCTTTGTGACACGAGCAGCAGCTGAGCTCATGGGAACGTGCTCCCAGTTTGCAGACAATGTGTCAACCTTTCAGTCCTTGTTGAGCAAAAATGTACAGCGCATTCTTCACCTTCTCATTAGTTGCCACACCAGTGCCAGGGTCAGCGTCGAGTTGCCGTCATTCAAGTCTTGCCCGCCGATGCCGACCAGGGAGAACTTGGCCCCTTTGCCAAGTTCCACAGCGTAGTTGCAGTTCTCCAACTGGTGAAGAAAGACATTGAGATCAGATAAATGATATTTGTCGGTCTTGTATGAGGATGTTCAATTACCTTCTTCATGTTGGTCCCCAGTTTGGGGTAGGGCGGCCTGTTGACTTTGTTGTTCCAGTCAACGTACACTCTAATCTTCTCGTAGAGCTGCAGGATGACCAAGGCATCCTGTAGGTCTCTGGAAGACAACATTGTACAGGATAGTCAGCAACCAGCTGGGCAAGTACGCCCAATTCAGATGAATACAAGGGTGAGACATTGATGTGGTACTTACAAGTACAAATGATTGACATGTGGGTTGACGCCCAGGGAGTTCATCCAGTTTCGGAATGTCCGTTCCTCTCGTGTTTCATCTAGACAGCAATGGATCAATGAGGGACACTTAAACAAGCTTTAATTAAATTTATATTCTGTATTCCTATTGACACACATTGTTGTTCATTTGACATGTCTTTCAGTTAAAGGTCCATGCAAACTCACCTTCCAGCATGTTCCAGTCAATGTCCGTGTTTTCAGGCTTGGTCAGAGCAGGATATTTGTTGAACAGATTGGCCACAAAGGCCAGATTGAGTTTGGGATTCCCGCTAACGACGTCGGCCGGGGTAACAAACTGTCGGCAGCCGAGCTTGTCGGCCTGCTGCAGCATGGCTTCTGCCCTCCTCAAGTCGTCCCTCTCCTGCATAGCACACATAGACAGTCATTAGGGACACTTTGCTGTTAGCATGTGATGGGAAAACTTGGCGGATACTGTACTTACGTTGAAACCCGACATGTTGACATCTATGTAGGGCTGGTCTTCCTCAGTGCCTTTTGGTGCAATCTGGTTCAGGAGGTGGAAGTAGGCCTTTGAGTCCTGGAGAATAACAAAAAACCCCAAAACAAAACAGTTATGTTGTTTTCAGTCAACACTATGTCCCAGCAAAACACGTCATTTATTTAAGCTCTAATTAGGTTTGCACACAAAGTACATGTACATTTTATGTTTGGCACATCACATTATCGCTGCATCTTCAAACATGGTTTGGATGTTTACATAAGGAAAAATAAAACAGCACATTTGACATATTGTCGCATGTATTTTGTGAGTTAAAAAAAAATCTTTGAACGCTAAATTTGATAGTCTTCTCCAAATGAATTCCAAGTGCAGCAAGCCATGCTTAATTTACAGTAGTGTCTCCCCACACATCTGCGATTCAGCATTCATGGCCTTACAACTTTGCAGGTTTTTGTTAAAAATATTCATTTAATTTTCTTTTGTTTCTCCGGAAATATACCTCAGGTTTTTTGTTTATTTCCAACTTCAGGCAATTCTGAGGATTCCCCATAGGTAATCCAATTGTAATTAGTAAATCCAGGTCCTGGAACGTAACCCTTACGAAAAGCAGGCATCTACTGTAGACTGAAGGCCACCTGTCGAGTCCATAATCAACCTTTCTTGGTTACGTATTCATTTGGCTCTCCTCCAAAACCAATTCCATCCTATTTTGGGAGCAGTGCAGGCGGATATTGCATGTTTGTGTGTGCAAACACTGTTTGGCCCAGTGTGCTGACAGGAAGATGTCTGTATTTGTGTGTTAAAGCCTGCCTTGATGTCAGAGTTGAAGTTGTTGATCTTTTGCCAGCCGGCATTCTCCAGGTGGAAGTTAGCCCAGCGCAGCAACAGCTCTTCTGGAGACAACTTCATCAAGTCCTCCAAGGTTTCACCGTCCCTCAGCAGTGCTGCCAGTGCTGTTGAAAACGACCGGGTGAGTAACCTCAGAAAAAGTGACTCACAACTGACTGCATCACAATGTGACCGTGACCTTTACCTTCATTTCTGCTGAGCTCGATGTCGGCAAACAATCCGATCTTGATGATCTGCCACAATAGACCCAGCACCAGATGGGGCTTGCCGGCTCTCAGATCTAAAGCGCCAATGTTCACAACGTGGCAGCCGATGGCTGAAGCGGAGTTCAGCGCCAAGTTGAGATTCTCCTGTAAGGGACAATGATAAAAGTACAGTAAGCTGACAGAAGGCAAGAACAAAGAAGCCCCTGTGCTGATTGAACTGACCTGTATTGTGAACGGTGTCAGCTTCTTCTTGTTTATGGTTCTCTCATCAATGGTGTCTGGCACAGACTGGTTGATCATTTTGCTGCGTGTCCATAAAAAAAGCCCATTCAATTAGAAAAGCAACATTAAAATCAGCTGCGCCTTCGCCATTATTGTCAAACTCAGGTACAATTTGCCCATGTGATTACAGTATATTCTAAGCAATGCGAAAACACAACGCTCTGGTTTGACATTTATGGAGAAGCCACATTGTGTCAGGCAGGGGAACAGAAAAGAGGAACTCTCACCAGAGTAAGATACCGTCTGCTACAGACGTGAACAGAGAATCCGTGGAGGGATCCATGGGCAGGACATGTTGGCAGTCGGCATCTTTTTCCAGAGCGGTGTTGATCCACTTTGCGAAAGCAAAGCGCTCCTCCTCTGCCAGGGTGCAGTTGTCAGTGAGCAGCATCAATACAAGCAAAATGGCAACAATATTATGCCACAGGCGGATCATGACACACCCAACCCACAAGACGAGACAATACAACATTATCATTAATGACTGGACCAAGTTTTTTTTTTAACCGAGCCACAAAAGCATGCAGTTGCGTTTTGAAATGTTTATTGTCCCACAAATTGACGCTAAACGATATTAAAGACTTTGGTTTCTCAAAACAATATGCGTTCAAAAGATTAATACAATTGCATCACAAAAATGCCTTCTCAAAAAAATAAAAAATAAAAAATTAGACCTCACAAAATGCTTGGCGTTATGTATTTGTCTCCCACCGTATCCCTGCGCACTGTCACCTGTGCATTCATGTGTATGTGACGAAGACGCTCGCATCTTCTTCCGCGACGGAGCGCTGCAGCTGTCTTGTTTACGTATGTGTTCCACAGCAGCCATTTATTTCCACAATGAGCCACGTTCCACAGATGGCCCCTGCGCCACACTTTTGGACACCCATGTGTGATTTGCCAGCAATACAAGGTGCTGCAAAAGCAAAGGCGTTGCATTGCGTAGGTTTTACAGCTTCCAGACCAGCGCAGCATTATCAGAGGTGGAGATCCAGCGTTGTGGATACTTCACCTTTGTTTACCGCTTCTATTTGATTACCGAATAAATGCGTCACACAAGAAACACTTCCTGTCTTTCACTTTTAATGCGCGGATCTCTACTACGTTTGAGGTGTGTTATGAAGCGGAGTTATGGTCGGCACAGTACGCCGTCATGTCGTACACATGCTCTGAGCAGACCCGTTGCTGCCATTGTTAAAAGTTGATGGTGATTAATGATAACAACGATCAAGATTGCAAACAATTCCATACATCTACGCGTTTTGAGTTGATAAAAATATTAACTTGGATCAAAAGTAGAATTACTACAGCTTCTGCTTGGATTCCATCACACGCTGACGCTGGGAAGACCAAGGTAGGTGTGTGTAAAGCACTTAATGTACGGTTCCAATAACGCCTAGCACACTTCCACATTACACTTATCATTCATAGTAGCAGTGCCATAGTTCACAGTCTGATTGGATTCTGGCTGCCAGTTGCGAGAAAGTTTTTCTCCAAATGAGAAATCTCGACACGTCACGCGAGTCTCGTGAGACCCCTATTACGCAGTAACATTTTCTTGGGAGGGTTAACAAAATGAGACAGAGCGAGAGAGAGGAACCTTAATGCTAATGAGGTCAACATTGGCTTTCTTACCAGAGAAGGAGTGCTGTGTTCCCTCACTTGACAACTCTGACGTTCCTCCGATGGCAGTGATGCCTTCTTTTCTGTTAATGGCCTTGCGAAAGGTTTTTGCAATTTCACTGCCTTTCAGCTCCTGGACAATCTGAAACAATACCAAAGAGACAAATTATTACTCAGGACAGGAATACTCTTAAGTGAATCTACAAAAAAAAAAAAAAAAAAAAAAAAAACAGGGAAAAGTGGAAGAAAATGAATCCACTGACTGACTCAATGATCTGCTACCACTTTCCATGGAAAGACTCGTTGCCGCTACCAATCCATTTTTTATTTGTTTCTAATCTTCATCTTATGAGGCCAGAAAAAGGTCAGTCTGCAGACACAGCAGAAGCATGGCTGGAGTGACAATATCATTCCCAAAGAACATGAGGCACCACACAAGCCTCGGCGTTTCTAAACATGTAGTCATGTGGCGGTTTTAAACCAAACTGACTTCATGACACATCTCCGGAAATAATTAGTGTCAGCACAAACAAGTCATCAAGCGGAACCACACTCTTCAAATAGATGCTAAGAAAAGACACACGCAGCGCTGACTAACTTGTCCAAACACTTGGTGGGCAAACAGTCTCATTCAGACGATTCCGCTCATCTGGCTGTGTGCATTCACCATAGACCAATCACTAAAGCAGCACATGTGACGACGTCAGAGGATGCTGATTCCACAAGTTCTATTCAACCATTGGTTAAGCTACATCATCAGTGACGTGGCACCTCAACCTGCATGTGGAGGTAACAGCAACAACCCTGTCATGACCTGGTCCCCAAAGAGTGCTGAGCTGTAGCATGTAGTTGGGTATTGTCATTACATAATGGCACCATCGTGTTTAGCAGCAAGCTAGGCAGCGCCGGATGCTGCCCCTCCCACTCCAGCAGACAAAGTGGTAATTAAATGCTGGGTTTGTTTTGTTGGCTAAATCCATTAATCATTACGCACAATTAGCTTGTTTTCTCCCCTTTTTTCTTCGACATCCATCATCTGCTGCTAACCTCTGGCTTGGCGTTTGAGACTTAACTTGGTGGCTTTTGGTGTTTCCCTTTTAAACTATTTTAACCTTGGCAATATGCCAACAAAACAGAAATGCTAATAATGCTAACAGCTACCATGCTGGCAACCTGCGACAATAAGAGTATGAAAAACTTTTGCTTCAATATAAATTTGCTGAAGTGCTAAATGTCAATGGGATATACAAAATGCTATAAAGCAGGTTCCTTCCAAGATCGTGCTAAGTACCAAAATTGCAGTTCTATCGTGTACGCAATTTAATATGAGGCAAAACAGCTAAAATGCTAACATGCTATGTACTGAACAAAATTACTGAACGTTGCCAAGCAGTTCCATACTGTTCTTACATAATGCTACGTAAATATTTACATTACTAAAATAACAAATGCTAACAGTTAGCATGCTAGTATGTAGCTGACAGGGCACAGAGTAATAGCGTTTTCTGAAATGCGAGAATGGCGCATGTATGCAGCATTTTTGCTCTGACTTTGCGGATTGAAAGAGGATGACTAATTAACTGCTCCTGGTGTCGGCCATCTTGACAATGCCAAGTCAAAACTTCATGTCCAACAAATGCTCACTGGCAAATAATGACTCCCACGGACAACTGTGTGTTTTTGACAAAGGTTTTGGACAATTCAGGCAAAAGTGTAAATTAAAAGATTTGCTGACGCAATACACACTAATGGAGAAACCTCTGAAAACATTGATTTCAGTCAGGCGACACAGTCATGAAAAAACATTTGACCAAAAAACATTTTAGCCAGAGATGAAGTACAGAAGTAAACTGAGGTATTAAAATTAGATGTTAAGCTTGTTGCTGTGTGACCGTATGTCTTGACCGACAGTACCTGTTTTTTCCCTTCGGGATGTGTTCCTAATCTACTGACCCATTTTCAACTTTGTGAACAGCAACACAAATCCAGCAATATAAAGTGTGGGCGCTCGTGGCACGGGCTGTTCTGAATTCATCACAAGAAAAATGACTAGGGCTGTCAAATGATTACATTTTTTAAAATCAGATTAATCACTTTTGAAATGAATCATGATAATCACCATTTACAACTACGTCCAGAGTACGCCCATTTTTACCGTATTTTACTGAAAGAAAGACAGAAGACAGGACAGGATTATATAGTTAAGTGTGTATTAACAGCTCCAAATTAAATGAACATTTAAATCAAGCTAAAAGATAGCACACGTCTGAAGATCGATTTACCTAACACTAGTTTCTTTAATAGTAGCAGAACATTTGAATAACACTTTAACCGTGTTATGAGCAATGAGGGGTTGCATTCAAAGTAACTTAAGTTGAATTCACACGTTTTGAGTTTATTTTCTGGGATTTCCGAGCATACTTAAATGCAGCAAATTGTACTTCCGCATTAACAGTTGCAAAGTGAGTAGTACGAATATTCACTTACTTGTGTATTTGTGAGCTGGAGACGCATATATGGTGTTGGAATTGCACTGCTGTTGATGTGCTCAGGTCAGAATAAAGTTACAAAAGCACGGCAGACTCTGTGCGACTCTGTGGGGAGCTACATTGTGCCGCCGTCTGTCGTCATAACAGAGAGGCGTGGCATGCGTTAACGGTTAATAAAAATTTAACCTAATTAATAAAATAAATTTGTTACCACCATCAACGCGCTATTTTTTGACAGCCCTAAAAATGATGCCATCAATTTGAGGAGTGTTAAGATAGGCTGCAACCATAATAAGACAACCAGACCCTCTAAAAGTGCACATACAAGTCACGTCTCAATGGAACCTCTTAAATGGTGAAACTTAAGTCTTCTGCTGTGGTCCTGCATCTCCACTGAAATTAAATACAAGAGAAAAACAAAAAAACACCACTTTGCTGACCTCACTTCCTCATTTCCTGAGTGTGTGGAGGCTTTTTGCAGTGCCCCTGAAGAGGGAGAGGTGTTTTTAGGCGTTGGGGGGTGGGTGAAACAAAGAGCACTTGTCCAGCTAGATGGTACAAGGCGCGCTGAGCTCCACTTCACTTCACTTACCGACAAGAACTCTTCGAAGCTGATCTGACAATCCCTGTTGCGATCAAGTTTATGGATAATCTCTCGGACCATGTAGCCCGGCTGAGGATAGCCGGCCTCTTTAAGGAGTTCATTGAGCTCGTAATCTTTGATATAGCCGTCGTGGTCCAGATCTAAAGGGACACATACAGCAGCGTTCGATACAAGATGTGCCACAACCAGGACTTGTTTGACTTTGGATTTGATCTACTCACCAATTTTCCCAAACGTCTCTCGCATTTCCTCCAGTTCCTCTTTTGGTACCTTTCCAGACATGTTTCTGTGATTGACCTGAGGATGGTCAGTCAGAGAAGGTGGGGACTGCAGGACAGAAAAGAAGGGAGCCATGAGAACAAATCTTTGTCAGAAGTCATGCAATTACTGTTTAAGCACTTTACATTTCATCCTGTTTGTTCGAATTTGTGACCAACTTAAAAAGGGATATTTGAGTTTTTTGTCAAGCCATTCACTCTCAAATGCAAAAAGCTTGAAATTGACACCGTGGATACAGAAGCCGTGCGGATAGACTCGCTTCAATGTAAACAACACGACTCAGCCAGCCAGTCTTCTTTAAACTTGATTTTGCTTGCACAAACACCGTGTTCCCAAACTCCTGAGAAAAAGTCACCATCCGAAAAATCCCAAAAAAATGAGGAATTCCTCAGAGTAGCTCTTTCCTAACAGTTAGCGCCAAGGAATGTATTGGGCCTTGTGCTGATCAGGCTGTGCTCTGGGAGGCAAGGAGGGTGTGCTGCCTCAAGGCCAAACCGGTGTGGTGGCATTCCTCTAGAACACAAGTGTTCACAAAACAAAGATGAAGCTGAAACTGCAGTGAGAATCTCAGATTTTCCAGACAGAAAAAAAGGGTTCCTGTTTCCTGATTTGAAATCCAGACTAGTGAGTTTCAGGGTGACTTAGTCAGAAATCCCAGGCAAAGCCATTTCTGCTTTCTCAGTAGCAGAGTGTTGAATACATATAACACTACAGACAAGGTGAAACGCTCATGTAAGCATGGGATCAAATTCACCTGATTGTTACTGATAAGCAAAGTAGAGGAGTTTGCTTTTGCAGGGTGTCAACTTCTCTCCGGCCATACATTGACTCAGGCAAAACAATAGACTATATAAATACACTTCCTCTTCCATGAGTGAAAACCATTAACGGTCGTAATGAATGATGACAGAACAGCAACCATGTGGTCTCAGAGATTAGCAAAACGTGTCTGATTTCATGCACTGTAAAATCAATAGACAGACATAAGACTTAAATGCTACTCCATGAATCACAACAGAATGTTTTTCTGCTGTAAAATGTTACTAAATCTGGGCAAGAAGAAACTGAGAACGATTAGGAAAATAACTGAGTGACTGCTGCTATATTTAACCTCTCCAGAAGGATGTGAAATGCGGCTGCTGCAGCCACAATAAGGGCCGACACGCATTACCTCATTTGCCGGCCCTTGTCACACACCCTCGACAGAGGCCGAGTGAAAACAGAAGAGGGGTTAAGTACATGGAGCGAGGCCACAGATGGCAGTGGACAAATGTGAGACGTGTTGCTGGTGTTGGAGAAGAAAAGAGGTTTTGTAATCGCATGAACCAACCGTAGCCATAAATGAGAGTTGGGGTCTGAAGACAGTTGGCGTTTCCAACAGCTGGCCTGATTTGGGGTCACCCTTGCACATGTCAGTGGTTGGTTTCACGGAGGAATCCTTACCACTAATAAAACATACGATGAGGACAATGGCCTGTTACCGGGGTGATAGTCTTAAACGTACTACTTTCGTACTATTAACATATTTGTATGGTACAAAATGTACCTTGGGAATCTAATAATTGGCCTTACTTTACCTTAAATGACTGCTACTGTTTCTTATTTTCGGACAGTGTGGATCAGTCTGTCAAGGCATATGAGATCATGCGGTGGCACAACAAGAGGAACTGGACTAGCTTCACCGGTGTAAAGTGATTGTTGTCTTTCGCTCACGTTCGTAACTGGATCTCGCCCTGATGACATAGCTACGTCACCTAAAACTGCCTCAGATGGCTGGATCATTCCATTTAAAGCCATGTTGTGAGATGCTTGCGTTTAAGAGGAGTGTGCCGGCACACCCGGCTCTGCCTGTGCTTCATCCACAAGATTACGTAGGAGCTGTGAGGAACACAAATAGACTGGGCACCCTTCCCATGTGTGGTTAAGTTCATACGCAAACACACCCAACACGGTCTGTAAGAACGTAGACATTTTAACTTTTTGACAATCGCCTGCAGATGTGAGTCAAACTGACTCATGGACTTATGACTGTGTGTGGTATGCAATGCCACTTCCTTTTTACATGTTGCGCGGATGAGATAAGCCCGACCATACTGACAGGTAAGCAAGATGCCATGATGTCAACTCTGATGTTTGGCATCATTTAAAACCTGAAAGAGTAAAAGCTGTTATACTATCAACCGCCATATTCAAATGAGCAGCCCCGCCCTTACCACTTGAACAACTTGCTTTGCGGAGGACCCTATGCGCAGCCAAAAAAAGGATGTTGGTGCGTTGACGCTCCTCAGACGTCACTTAGGAATGTCACAGGACAGGTTATCAAGTTGGCTGATCAATCTTTTTCAGCCACAGGTAAGCAGACACACCTACAGGTCATTTAAAATGTACTTAAGAAAACCACTATGCAGCCTCATCTTTGCCATACCGTTTCATTAAGAAGCTGTTCATGCCGTGCAGTTAGTAGGACAGTGACATTCTTGTATGAACACTGAAATGTCTCCTGACCTCTTAGCTTGGACTGACTACACCCACGAATAATGTCCAGTCAATCACAGAATGATTGTGAACAGCACACCGAAAAAGTCAAGCAATATGAACCACTACGCTACGGATGACCAGGTAGCAGACAATGGACAGTTGTTTAACTTTCCCCTCACTACAGGTATGCTGATACAGAAAAGTAGGTAAAAGTACAAACATGAGGTCATTCTCATCTCTCTGCAGAGCTACAAGTGAAGGCACCTGTTTAAAATGAAAACCCTGACGACACAGAAAGTGGACCAACCTGTTCGCTGGCACACGAGTAAGAGTGTGTGAGGGGCGGGGCAAGTCACGCCCTCCTCCTCCTCCTCCTGCTGCTGCTACTCGCAAGACAGTCTGGTTTGTCTTTACACAGATAACATTAAACAAGTGATGTCTGTATTTAAAACAAGAGAGGCGCTCACGTGGACAAGAGCAATAACTAAAAACATACATGCCATACATTTAAAAAAGGCAAACCAGCCATTTTATTACACTAAAATGGAAGCACTTTTTCCACTTGTGACTAATCCGCGATGCCAATAATTTGAAGAAAATGTGGCGTTCTCTGACACCATTGGACTTTTAGCATTTTCTCAAAAAAGGGCAGCACCTCGTAAACCACTTAACAAAGTTTACACCAACAAAGCAAAGGACTACATTTCACCACATTTATGAACAAATTCTGAGATATGTCCATGACGCAGGATATGGAAGTAGAGGGAGAGGCACATGCACTCAGTCAATCATTTACTGGGATAGTGCCAGCATTGTACGAAAAAAACAGACAACACACATCTGTTATCAAAGGACTTTTCACACTTAAAATGTGGAGCAGCTGTCACTTGGACGTCAAAATGCTGTCCTTTAAAGGACGTGATGTCCATTGCATAATGGATGCGTGACTACAAACGACGAAGTGCAAACGTTACCTCTGAAGTATGCATTTGTAAAGCTTCTTAGACTGTTACAATGTTGGATGACTAGGATACAGTAAAAAAAAATGAGGCTAAAGCTAGGCGGCTAGCAGGTTAACAGACAGGAAACTATCCTTGTTTACTCTTGCTAATCCAGCCGTCTTGACTGTAAGATGCTAAAGCGTAAACGTCGTTAATTCAAGTGCACACACCTCTGGATGGTGAAGAAGTTGACAGGAAACTGGTAGGCTACTCACTCTCGGTGCGCCTGAAATTCCAGACAGCGTCCAGCTCTCCGAATTGCCTCCACCACGTCGAGTCAAAAGTAGTCTGGAGTCGGACTGCTGGGTCCGCCCTGACGTGGCGTCGCCGCCTGCCATTGGACTGTTGAATGGAGGATGCTGTGGCCATAAGTTTTTCTGCCCTTTCTCCGTAGACATGCTTTCTATCATCAAAAACAACGCAATGCAAAGTTAATTATCACCAGGTTAACGATGCTAAATGTCGCCTGAAATCGTTCCTACCCGTTGCGCGTGGATAACTTTATCAAGTGCTCTTCAACACGACCACACAGGACCGCGAACAGGACCTCGAATGCAGTTCTGACCTATTTGCTCTGCCTTTATAATATCCCCTTTAGAACATCTCTTTTAAGTTCTCTGTATACTGTACTCTTTTATGTCGACGTCACAGACTGTCCTCTTTCATGTCACGTCACCAAAGGCGCGTTTACAACTGAAAATGAGCGTCCGCCAACCCAATTTTTTCCCCAGTATTTTAAAATAAATAAATGTCAAATTAACAGAAGCGCTCTTGTGGCCAGATACAAACTGAAATACATATTAATATCAGTTATTCATAATTGTTCATAGTTTTTGAAATGATCTTTTTGACCTTAAAGATGCTGTCCCTCTTCAGCTCCAAGGTACACTTTTTTTAAACAAAAAAATATGAGAACACCACCGGCTAGTGCCAGTAGTGGTTTAAATAACAGATTGAACAAATAAATGTCTATATTTGTCACGATTCAAAGTTCAAATTTGTAAAAACGTTCATTCGGGCCCGCATAAAATTATTGGCGTTTCAGTCACCGCTGTCTTGTATACAAGGACTATACAGGTACAAGTCCGTAGTGCATACACATACATAAAAGCGGTCTCAGAGAAGTGAGCAACAATTTGGATTCATTGTGTGGTTATGATACCAGGGGTCTATACCAGGGGTCGGCAACGTTTAGCATCACAAGAGCCATTTGGGCCTGTTTAAAACCCACTTGGAGAGAATTTGACGACTAAATTGTAGGTAACATACAACATATACAGTATAGTTTCCTTAAGAGTATTGTCATGTTCCTTTTTTGTCTTCCAGAAGCACACAATGGCTTTCATTAAATCACACAAATACAAATTATTAATTACTTTCGGATAAACTATCTCAGGCACTGTGTGTTTTCATTAAACAATAGTAAATTAATTGAGGACAATGATACTAGACACTGGTTTTCATTAAATAATGATAAATGAATGAATTCAGGATTAATGGTATCCAAATTGGTTTTCATTAAATAATAATAGAGTGACTTTAGGATGAATGATATCAGACACGATGGTTTTCACTAAATAATGATTAAATAATATGCAATAATGTAATCAATAGCATAGGTGGAAAGAGTACTAAAATGTTCCTGAAATTTGACCGAAGTGCAAGTGTAAAAGTATAGGTCTAAAGTATACTCAAGTGAAAGTAAAATAGTAAGTGATTAAAAATGTACTTATACTAAAGGTGAGTGATGCTTGGGTGATGTACACTTTGATGTGTTAAAGTGTAAAAATAAAATAAATCAGCTGCTTCCTGCAGAATTTACTGTTACTATAAACCCACCCCCAAAAGCAGTTTTTATGGAACATATTTGGTGGCCTTTTCTGCTCACTGCAGAGACTTTATTTACTCAGTTACAGTTACGCGAGTAATGTTACTGTTCTTATAGAAAAAGGGGACCGGCACAGCATTTAGTTCAGTTTCAGTTATTTTACGCCGGGCCAGCAGGCGGCAGTGTTCAACCTTTAGAGTCAAACCCATTGTCAAAAGAAGAAAGTGGAGCCCAGTGAATTTTCCTTTTTGTTGCGCGATGCTACGCGTAAATTAAGTACAATTATGCCATTTATTTGGTATAGTTATAACATAAGGACTAACAGGATTCCCTAAATGTCGCAGCGATGCTGAGGTAAACATTGGAAATCCAGTGCCGTCCACCGCTAGCAACATTGACAAATAGCTAACTTAGCAACATGCTAGGTTAGCTGCATGGGCTAGTTGCCAGTTTTCAAGCCACTTGCGTTTCGGGATAATAGAATCTAAGTGGAGTTAGTAGCTCATTAAAACTACGAGCCAACTCCAAACGTTTTGTGTATTTCACAAAAAATTGCTTTCATTCCGCTATTTAAACTTGGTTTACATTTCGTCGTAGTTAAACTGTGTATAACTGGCTATAATAGTGTACCGCATTCGATGTTAAGATCTTCATTTTGCTTTACACATAATAACAACAAGATGTTTTTATGTTTACATTCAACATAACTAAATTCTACATATTTTGTCGATTCGTTGGTCTCGTGTAGTTATGAGACGGTAAAATGCGTATGTATTAAATCGGACTACATTTACTTTTGTATGCACTGCCAGTGCATCCCCATAGAAAAACTACCCTCTTCCAAATACCTAGATTTTCGCAGAAACACTCTGTAGTAGTAAAATTGAATATGTTATGAATCAATAATCTGTTGACTCTTCAGTTGGTATTAGAATGGATAGATAGTTGACTAATGCTGTACTAACAGTTAGTAACCATAACTACCACACTGTTCTCTAGCTCTTCGGCCAGTAAACTGAATGTACTGGTCAACAAGCTGCACGAGTACCTGGCCCATTCCACTCCTGAGGACAGCAGTGGCTCAGCAGAGACAGACGGTAATGGTACAGACAAAACATGTAATGTTACCATTAGTCCAACATCTTTGTTTACTTTTATCTTTCATTTATAGATGTGACAAACAGGAATGGTTCAGTGGGAAATTCAGCTGGTCATGCTACAATGGAGGTAACTAGGTTGCTGTTACACAAAAGATCAGTTGTGCTCAAAGTAATAGACTTCCACTAAGGCAGTGGTTGTCAATTATTTTCTGTCATGCCCCCCCACCCGGTTTGAAATACTGTTGAGAAACTGATAATATCTATTTATCTATACGGTACAGACTGAACTTGAAACTGAAACCAGCAAAATGCAGCATACAAGCATATTCTGGAGTTAAACTGCATGTTGAGCACGATAAATTTGTACATGTTGGCGGGTCTGCACTAACATTGAAAGTACTCTTTGCCTCTCACGCCCCACCACTATTTGAGAAGCATCGTACTAAGGAGATGGATATCTCAACAGCAATTGTTACTGTATTATTATGAAGTAACACTTTAAAAGCGTCAATTTCATTCTTTGCAGGTAGTTGCGGACGCAAAATGCTCCAAAAGGTAAGTTGGCATTTCTTTTACGCTCCACATGCATACATTAGAAGGATGACGACAGGATGTCTGCAATGCTGTCAAATATATACACAAATTACTCACGAGGTGACAACAGGAGAAGTATAATGCTAATATTTACTTCTGTGTCAATATGATTTCAGAAAACCATCTGTTGTGACAAAGCACTCTGGCCTGGATGAATCTGGCGACTCAAATGATAGCGACAATGTGGATTTCCCGTTCAGTGCAAACGGTCACCCTGATATCACTCGCTTGCCTAAAGGTAGTCTTCCATTTTCTACTTCACCTCGACACACCTTTCCGCAAATGCATTGTTGTAGTCTGTTGTCTCAGCTGTTCCATGTAAAATCAAACAGCACTAAGTATCACAAGATTTGGTGTTGGGTGCGTGATCGAAGATGGTTGAATAAACAAGCGTTGCTGGGAGTAGTCCATCCACATCTTAATTCATACCACAATATTCAACGTGCCAATGGCTAAAATACAACAGTTTGCTATGCGCAATGTTGGACGATAATTCAGACAGTGTATGAGAAAGCTGAATTATAAGAAACTGGGGCATTCAAAAACCGAAGTTGACTGTATTTGTTTGAGGTATTGCATGGAAACTGTAATGACAATAAAGCTGTGCTTTGTTTAGGCACTGTTCTGGTCAAACCTGAACCCGTAGATAACGGAAGAGATGACTTCAGAGGTCCAGAGTTTCGCAGTCGCAAAAGTAACGTGTTGCGGAAAGAATTTTCAAGGAGACGTGGAGGTCAGTCAACTTCTGGTCATTTTGTTCAGAGCGGAAGCTATTTCTTCCGATCACATCTTTATAGCTAATGGTGGTGCGCTTCTGCAGGAGGTGAACATCTGGGGATTGTCAGTTGCACTGCTTGCGGCCGCCAAGTGAACCACTTCCAGAGAGATTCACTTTATCGCCACCCAGTTCTGAAAGTACTTATTTGCAAGGTAAGTCTGTAAGTGTTGTGAGAAATACATTCCATGTAAAGATGCTGGATATTGGCTTTCTTACCGATATCCCATATATTGATATTGTTCATTACGTCATTACTGATACCGATATTGGCAGCAGATAATGCTAAGGCC
Organism: Dunckerocampus dactyliophorus; assembly: GCF_027744805.1. Classification (NCBI taxonomy): domain Eukaryota; kingdom Metazoa; phylum Chordata; class Actinopteri; order Syngnathiformes; family Syngnathidae; genus Dunckerocampus; species Dunckerocampus dactyliophorus. The sequence continues at coordinate 12,345,676 of NC_072834.1, read as the reverse complement.
AGGTCACGTGACATGTAATGACTGAACACATGATGCTTCTTTTACTGTGATGCCACTGGATGCATTTCACAATTAAACATTGTTTGTACAAAATAAGACCAATTCTGCAATATCCAGTGCAAGATGTAGAAAAAGTGCCATGTTTATTTTCAGCATTTTGTCTCAACAAAATAGTTTAAAAAATCATGACCAATAACCAACTAAAATAACCTGTTCTCCCATCAACAAATAGGACTGGTTAGTCTTAAAAAATATTAAAATAAAAATCAGCTGTACATTTTGTATGTGGCACAAACATCATTTTAAGAACAAAGAACTAATATTTAATTTTACTTTTAAGAACTAATATTAATTTTTGATGCCAATGTTGGCTGATGATATTGCACATTCCTAATTCTATGTTTTTTCTAGGTTATTTTTCCCCAGCATATACAGTAATCCCTCGTTATCACAGTTAATTGGTTCCAAATGCGATCATGATAAGTGAATTTCAGCAAACTAGGAGTCCTTCTTTATAAATGGAATATTTTTGTAGTTAGAGCATAGAAAACCTGTTTATGACCTTCTAAATATGGTTTTTAGCATGCTTAGAGCCCTCTAGACTTGAAATAACACCCAATACTCACTTTTACACTCGTATTACCCGACATAGTAGATAGAATACTGGAAAATAAGACCTCTTAGACATAAATAAGTAAGGGTGTCACGAGATCTCCTTCAGAAAAAAAAACGGTCTCATAATAAATTCATTAATTAATCAACATGATAAATGAAAATGAACACGATAATTTGGCCACCCTCCATATATTACCATGTCGTCTGTCGCCTTCAAACAGGCAAGACGAGAGTTCAGTCTGTGCATCGGTTCAGCATCGACACGCTTCATCTAATAACGGCGAACAGAGTGACAACTCTTGTCAGTCATACAGTCGCTTTGTCTCTGTGGAGGAGGCGGGGCCGCTAGCATACCCACTTAACACAGCAAAAGAGTGGCGCCTCATGAGGAGCAATGCAAAGTAACGTTGCTGAAATTGGGGGAAAAGATGCTTGCAGAGCCAAATGCCACAGCTCCTGTGTGGGAATATTAATAACGAGCCAGTATGCCGAAGTTATTCAAAAGGGTTAGTAATAGAAAAGGAAACCTACAGATGCAGAGCAGAGCCTTTTGTTCTGACAGTCAACACCCGCTGAGACGTTTGGTTGGCATAGTAAATACAAAATAGGACACAGCTTATAAACGTTTAAAAGTTATCTTTTTCAAATTTTACCTGTTACAATAGAAGTGTAGGCCTACTTTGAAATAATGGTGACACTGTACTGTGTAGGCTTTTTTGAGTCGTTACTATGTTTTGTGTACAATTAAAAGAAAGCAAAGCCAACTTGAACATAAAAAAGCCCATCAGAGGTTAACATATCTGCATATCATTGTGTCTGCTCAATAGCGTTGACACCATTTGACTCATCACAGGCAATTCAATATGCTTGCACCGAATGAATGTCATCAGTTTGCCGACTGGTGATGTTTTTTCCATTGGCCCTGTCCTGGACTGTCTTAGCATTTCTTTCATTTACTAAATAATCAATAATAATAATTTATTATTATTATTTTTTTAAATCTGAGAATAGATACTGCAATATTTTTATGAACGGTTCTTTGATTTATTCTCCATTTATGAGTGGCTTCCTCCTCCTTACGATCTTCAGTGCAGTCACAGTTAGAGATTGACCGATATGGGTTTTTCAGGACCGATACTGATTATTAGTAGTTGAGGAGGCCGATAACTGATATTTGGAGCCGCTATTCATTTTAAGTAAAAGTGTAAAAATTGACATAAAAATGTTGCAAACACTTAACTTGGTTGAATTGCCTAAAGCATGTTTATTTAACCAAACAAATAGAAAAATAGCTCCAGAAGAGCATGGAGTTCCTAGACTCAAAAGCATCTCTTAGAAGTTGAATACAAACTTACAGTCATGGAAAAAATGATTAGACCACACTTGTTTCTTCAGTTTATTTTTCATTTTAATGCCTGATACAACTAAAGGTACCTTTGTTTGGACAAATACAACGATGACAATAAAAATAGCTTATAAGAGTTAAATTTTTTGGCCGTACAATGCTATAGCTATTCATGTAAGAACTGAAGTGATTTTGGTTATCATCAAGAAAACCATGGAAGTTGCTAGATATCAGCTCTTAAATTCAACTCTTTTGAGCTATATTTGTAATCATCATTATATTTGTCCAAACAAACTCAACTAAACACAGACAACTCTAGCTAGCCTACGTCACATACGTCACTTCCCAGGACCCGCTCCTTAAAAAATCACAGATATTACACTACATATCACATCTTCTGAATGCTTTATATTTGTATTTTCATTCAGCCATTTTTATGCTTGTAAATGCTTACTTTAGGCCAAAAATATGTACAGTTTGCTTTAATATGCTTTTTTAAACTAATAGGCCATATTCAACCACAAAACAGTGATCCTTTATTAATGAATACATTTTTGAAAAATCGCAATAGTGAGGGTGGGATGTTCAAACCGAGATGTAGTGAGGGACGACTGTACACTTTTCCAAATGTTGAGAGACTGTGTATATGAATGCATATGATTAAACTGACAATGGCAGTTACAAAGGTAATAAATTAATGCATTTTGAGAAAGCCACTCAGCAGCGTGACTCCTCAGACGTGTTTAACATTTTCAGAGCAATCAATTTGATATATCTATTTCAAGTGTATTTCTTGTTTCAAATCCTTTTCCATTGTTATTCCTGTCCTTGTCCAACATACTGTTGGTAAACGCTGTAATTCTTCAGCCTAATGTTTTTGTTTTCACAGTCTTGTTACAAATATTACTCAAGCGATGACATCAGCAAGGATTCAGATGGAATGGATGAGCAGTGCCGGTGAGATTAAAACGGAACATAAAAATATTCCCTTCTTTTTTTAAAAATTACTTTTAGTGTTGTTCTTTAATTTATTGTTGTCTGTTTTTTCTCTCATGCAGTTGGTGTGCAGAAGGAGGCAACCTAATCTGCTGTGATTTCTGCAGTAATGCCTTCTGCAAGAAATGCATTCTGAGAAATTTGGGGCGAAAGGAGCTTTCTGGTATCTTAGAGAGCAAGTGGTACTGCTATGTCTGTAACCCAGAGCCCCTTTTTGGCCTTGTGATGGCGTGCGACAGTGTGCTGGAGAGCATGGAACACCTGTGGCAACAGCACCGCAAAAGAAACCGCACAGAGCCGGGGAAATCTGAACTGTATGGCATGTTGCCGCTACCTCAAATCCTTCCCTTAGCTAATTGGGAACACACTGGCATGGATGGTAGTGTTGTGTTTAACTACAACACCCTACAGGTCTCCAAGGAAATGACTACAAAGGTCAAACATTTAGTGGACTCCACAAACAACGTTAACACAAATTTCATTCAGTTCATTAATACTGTGACGAAGACGAAACAAGCAGAAAGTGTTCGAAAGCTCTATCTGAAGTCTTTTGTTACAGTGGTCAAAGCCGTGCGAACGTGTCTTGCTGTACTCGAGGAAAACCTGAAAGAAGAATTTAGCGACTTGGACATCTCCAGCTCATGGGAAAAGTTGTTCAGTGATAATTTTGAGACCCCACCTGCAACTGAAGCAGAGGCTGAGATCACCAAGGACGGATGTTTGAATAACTTGCCAGAGTTGTCTGAAGAATATGTGGAAGAGGACGATTCTGACTGTAAAATCATCACTGATGGGAGATGTACAAATGAGCATGTGGACTCTCCTTCACAGACGATGGAGCCAACATCTCCTGGAAGTGGTGTCGACATGACAAAAAAGTTAGTGGTCCAACTTACTCCGGTGCCTGTGCAGCAGGAGACCTGCTCAGATGCTTCGGAGTTGCCAGAAGACACCAAGGAAGACAAGTATAAAGGAAAAAATGCATCCAGAAATGAAGAGATGGTTGTTGCTGATAGCAAAACGAGCAAAGACTACCCAAGCACATCACTCCACATGGAAGAGGAACTTGGCAATCGGCGTTCTCCTCGTGTGAAGACAACGCCCTTGCGTCGTCCAAGCGATGTCAAGGGTAAAACGTCTCACTCCACAGCAGACAGCGAGAGTGACTCAGACCAAGAGGAACCCCATAACTCAGCTGCTGCCGAGACCACTGAGGAACAAAGCCTAAACCAGGCAAGAGACGACTCGGACTCAGATGAAATCCCTTCCGTGCTTCTTGAGCGAGCAGCTATGACTCAAAGCTCTGATGAACACCAGAGTGATGAAGACGGTGGTCAAGCATCTACCAAGGTGGCCAAAAAGTGTCTTTTCTGGCTAACAAAGAACACACCGATATCACCAGAGAGGCTTCGTCGCAAACGTAAGCTGCTGGACCGTTCGCCTGACTCGGACTCCATTGCTAAGGCTCGCCGGGAAAGGGGGACTGATTCCTCTAGTGACGATCAAGACTCGCAGGATAAAATGCAGCGACTGAAAACCCTGAGGTCCATTGGCAAGACTCACCTTGGCAAGGGTGAGACGGAATTGTTGGCTAGGAAGCAGGGGATGGCGCCGGCCAGGAAGCCAAAGACCCGTTCTCGGCAGGAAGCGATAGAGACGACGTCGTCGTCGAGCGATGACGACGATTCTGGGAGTGAGGGGGACGATCAGAAGATGAAACCTATCACAGAAGCTATAGCGTTACTGGGACCAGCAGTCTTCCATCAATCATCTGGTGAGTCTGAGAATGCTAATGTATAGTTTCCTACATGCATAAGGGGTATCATATGGATGACATCAACAACTGCTGTTTTTTGATTGGTCGAACTTAAATTTAAAACTACTATCTTATTGTAAGTCTGTCTGAAGTATAAGTCGCATCAGTTAAAAAATGCGTAATGAGGAAGAAAAAACCTATATAAGTCGCACTGGCCTATATATGGCATTTATTTAGAAATGTGTTTCCCAAAGTTTAAGACCAAGAACAGATATTTAATCTGGAAAGGCAAGTTATTCCAACTACTCAGTAGCACACAGAACAATTGGCTGAATAAGTGTCCGGTATGTTAATGCAACACATTAACAGTTATTCGGCTACACAATAGCAGACCATACTGGGAGGCTGAGTAGGCTAAATTAACGCAACAAGCCAGCGAGTTCAACAAAATAATTGACTCGTAAGCAAGTTCACCAAGCTCCCGATCTCATTCCACATCACTGACTCCACTGAATTCTTCCTTCATCCACAAGCCTTGAGCGCCCTCTTGTGGCTGTCGACTGTAATGTTCACACCTTGGTTCATGTCCGTCAGTGTGAATTAACATTTAAATATACAAATACATGTTAACTTATATACAATCATGGAGAAAATGATTAAACCACCCTTTTTCTTCAGTTTCTTGTTCATTTAAATGCCTGATACAACTAAAGGTACCTTTGGAGAAATATACTGTAACAATGACAACAAAAAGTGTTACATTTTTTTGGCCATTTTTTTTCCATGACTGTGCACTGTATATGTTTTGATATATAAGTTGCATCAAGCCAACTTTGAAAAAAGTGTGACTTATCGTCTGAAAAATACAGTACTAGAAATGCTGACGTCAGTGTACCCCTTTGGTGTGCCTTGGCAGGATGTTGGTATTTTTTAGAACTTTATGTTTGTACTGTTTTTATTTTACAGGAGATGAGGACCAATCTGGGCCCACCTGGGCAGCAGGGGATGACGACGACCCCGAAAATAGGTATGGTTCTAAAAACCTGGATGTAGAGTGTGTGAAACAACAAAGATTTGGGAGAAAGGCTGCAAGACGCAAACCCTGTGCTCAAACCACCAACTCCCATCCCATCAAGAGTAACTTGCGGTCTTTTCAAATGCGACCAAAACGTAGCTGCAGCAGAGCATCGGCAATCAAATACACATTTTAGTGGTAGAAATCACACAGGGCCGTTTTATTAATGTCAGCAATTCTTGTACGTTCAAATGTTAAAGATTCATTTAAATGTATATCAGTATTTATCCTATTGATTGCTTCGTCCATTTAAAGGGAGAAGCTTTGAAAAGAGGAACTGTTTTTGCCTTACAGTCTAACCTGTTTATGCACGACGGGTTTCTGTCCTGTGAAAGTATTTTAACTGAATAAGAAAGTCCAGCCTGCTGTTCTATGTTGGTACACAATCCACAAAGATGTGTTGTACTGCAGTGAGCAGCACTTTTAACTGATGCAAATGTGATGCAAATACTTTTACTGGTGAAGTATGAAGTTTAAATCTTGCCTGCCTTTTTTTCACCTCTCACATTTTCCTACATAGATCAACATTTTTTTTTTTTATAAATCATTAAAAAAAAAATCTCTTCAAATTCTTACATGTATGTTTTAGTCAAATTGTTGGCAAGAATAAAACTTGAATGCTTCACCTTCAACGTCATTGTTGTTATTTTCTATTACGCATCAAATCGTAAGTAGGTGATTGGTGTTAGTGTTAATTTTGCGTTAATCCAAATACGAGTTCAAAATATATAACTGAATCTAATATCAATGTAATATTCAAGGGTCTTAAAGGGACTATTTGCAACTGGCTCAAAATTATTATTTTTTTAAACCAAAGAATATACGAACACCACCACCATTATTTGTTTACAAGAATAGATTGAAAACAATATATCTTTTTTCACAATTACAAATGAAAAAAAATAGAAATTGTCATTTGGTACACACGCACATGCCTGTAGCTCGCGCACAAACACGAAAGCATTGCCAGAAAAATGATATTAACTTCCAATGTTTGACTGATGTTGCACTTGTCCTTTGCCATAGATATGAAAAATGTGAGAAGGATGTTCTGACATTAACACCTGTTTGTGTGTGTGTTGTGTGTGTCTGTTATGTGGGGCGTGTCTTACATGCTCGGAGCAGGCAGAGGGTGGGATATAATGCTTGCAGCACTTTGAAAAGTCACCGTTGCAAACAGTCCCTTTTAAGCCCACTTTAGTTTTTTGTTATTTACCCTCTTGATTAGTTTCTCAAGCGTTAAAATGTCTTTCCTCTTGACAGGCCCTGTTTAAAAATTTTGGCCACAAAAATTATCTCTATTTTAACCAAGCTGCCTTTCCATTGGTTTGTGTTGAATACCAGTGTTGAAACATTTATTTTTCACTCATCTACCAGTCAAAAAAAGAATAATAATAATAATAATCTTTTGTGATGGGCGTAGTCTTGTCGTATCATTAACTCCAAACAATGAGAACAACATTATTTCCTACTGCTTTATACCATCTTTGTAGACACAAATGACATCTGGTTGCAAAAATGTGATTTGTGGTGCATGCCGATTTTTGTTGTTGTTAATGGGTTCAAGGCATTTAAGGCATCAACATCAAGCCTCTGGTATTTGCACTTGCCACTATATTGAATAATAAATTTTATTGTGACCTAATACTTTAAAAACGGGTATTTAGTCTCTTTTTAGGTAGATGACACATGCGGGACGCCTTTTGTCATTCCATATTAAGAAGCTCCAAATTCGTCACCACTGTCGGAACAAATGATGGATGGGATTGTCATTCAAAATCAGTAGCAATCTTGTTGTCACATATGCAAATAAGTGTTGACATTTTGAATGTAGGTGTGGTGTTAAGGAACGTGTACGTTCTTGACTTTTGATTTTGCCTACCTCAGCCATCTTGGTTTGAAAACTTACACCCTTTACTTATCTACTTTAAAAATCAGACAACACATAATACTTGACGATGACTTCAAAGACTCAGAGTGCTGACAGAGTACTTGTACTACAGGTGATCCTCGGGTTACGTACAAAGTCGGTGCCTAGGCTGTGGTGTAGGTTCGATCTTTTACCCAAGTTAACTCCTAAGTCACTCATTGTCTCCTCATCAGTCTTACGATGTCCAGGTCGACAATACAATGCCATCTTGATCCTTAATGATGGTTGCAACAGTCCAGTGTTGAGAGTAGTATGACTGCACTTGAGCGCGCATAGTGTAGTCGTCTGTTGTAACGATTAAAGCCAAAATGAAGTTTTTAATTTATAGGTGCGCATACGTAACCATGAAACAACAGAACTCGGAATGCTGTAGATCGAGGACCACCTGTATAAAGTTCTGCTGCTCTGTTGGGATGACTGTGTCTACCGTGAGCCTTTCCTCAGCATGATCAGCTACCCTATGACCTCTTTCACACGCACGCGGGCCTTTATCTGCTGAGGTTGCGAGATATAAGCCACCACACCAGTAAGATGAATGGAATTTCATTATTGCTGCTCAAGGCTGGTCCATGGCATGCCGGGTGGGCTTATGCAGTTGAAACAGCATCCATACTTTGACTCAGAAGGGCTTTTCCGAGTAGGCCGCCATTACAAAAACAAGTAAAAAACCAAGCAGCTGGAAACGATCAGTTGATGTGCCAGCGTGCCAAATGAGCTGCAATAATTGCAATATACAGGAAGCATTTCAGAACACTGTATACTGCTCTCAAAACATGAACATTTATTTTTGTCTTTGTGTGTTTTACCCCACTTTCTATGCACAGATAAACATTACTGCTGACCATTTTCTAAAGCGTAACGCAGCTTTTTAAAATGGGGACTTTGACTGCATTCCAGTGCACACCCTTTGCTTGAGAAAGCAGTCGCAGTTCTCTTGTGTTGAATTTGTGTTTAAATGTTGCAGGTCAGTACTTCCAAACATAAATAACAATGTTCTAAATCTGAGAATTGAGAGTGGGCTGTGAAACAACAATTATGAAGCATCCAAATTCCCATAATGTTTTTTTTTTTTTTTTTTTTTAATGACACCCATGTTTCTCGTGTTTTTCTCTCCAGGTCGGATTTTCTGACAGCACAGCAGTGATTGCAGTGCTGTTAGGAAGGGATGTCTTAAATGTGGGATTTTGTAGCCCTCGACTCAGTCGTGTTTGTAGCTTTAGTGACAACTTTTAGTAAAATGGTCAGCAGGAATGTGAAGATCACTTTGTTTGTCGCTGAGTAAGCCCAGCACATGGAAAATATCCATGCAGTCTTGTGCATAACACTTCCCAGTCTGTCTAACACCTCGGATTCAGTGACAGTGAAGATGGTGGCATCCCTCCCTCTAGTGACTCATGTTGATGACGCACTTTTAGGTCAGGGACATGTGCAAGCATGAGGATTTCTGGGAGATTTGACACGGGACGGACAGTTGAGCTCAAGCCTGGAAGATGTCCCATGGAACATGCTTCATTCTGGGTTGTCTTAATACAGCTACAGACTTTGTAAAACCTTATTGCATTTAAAGGTGATGGTGTTTTCACCATCTTCAAACAAGGGATCATTTAGAGACTTGGGAATTCTGCTCCATGTGCCGTATAATGTAGAAAAATAACGTACACTACTTAGGATGTACAGTCTTTATTTATAAGTTGTAGTTTTGTATGTGTTACATGCTGAGTTATAGGACTTTCGGATGAACAAAAATGGATTTACAATATGGACACACCTTAATTAACCACTGAGGGATTGGACTAGACACCTTCTTTCCACCTAAACATCAATTCCTACAAAGACATTTTGGACACTGATAGGCTTCCAATGTTGTTGAAATGGTTTGGGGAAGGCATGCTTGGATGAGTTTGCTATGGGAGAACATAAAATCCCTGTCACAAGTGACTATTAACCTCTGAAATCTGAGTGAGTGGACAAAAAAAATCCCACAATGCACTCCAACATCTTGTCCAGAGTCTGCGAACGGGTGGGAAACCAACTCCATATTACCTTCCTTTTTCACTTCCTGTTTATGTAATGGACCTGTTGTTCCAATACACTTGTCTAAATGATGTATTTGTAAGGTGTAAAACTAAGCAAGATGAATGATGTAATAAAAAGAAAACCCCACGCTAGAAGGGCGCTACACTATAATGTCTGTTTTGGTGGCAACTGTGCGTACAACCTGCTTGCTCTAATAAACCTTTGGTCTTTAAAATGTCTTCCAATGTCTGCTGTTTCAAGTGTTTGTCTTTTTCGCCTAGCACTCTTACCTCTTCATCAGCAGTTTTGCATTTTTTTTTAATTTCATTGTTTGGCTTTGGCACATCACAGATTTGACCAATACGGAAGATAACATACAGGACAAAAACCATCCGATCAAGTATTACTCTTTGAGCTGATGTGATTTATGCCTTGCCATATCTATCTATCCAGCTGAAGCTGATACCAATGATGATAAAATGAACCTGAGGTACCCTCTCCTTCTGTTTTACTTTTTAAAAGAATCGCTAAGAAAATACTTTTGGCCCAAATCAATGCCAACTTCTCCTCGGGCGATGATCTCTCATCAGATGTGGAAACACAAGATGATGAGTCTGCTTCTGAAACTGAAAGGGAGCTAAAACAAGCCAGTGTGGAAAATGAACCAGAGAAAAATGGTGAGTGTGCCTTACATTAAATAGCACCAGCTTGTGAACCTTTAAAATAAGCACAAGTGAAAAAACACTCAAGTCCGTTCACAAAGAGTGCAGCCTCCGCTTGCTGATACAGGTGTTCAAATTACTGCTGCAGGGGAAAGCATGGCCTCCCCCTCTTCTGACGCCGGCTCAGATCGTCCCAATGTGGAGAATCATCACCTGCTGCGCCACAAACTGACGCTGGATGAGGCAGTAGGAAGTGACAACGTGGGATCAGGGGTTGAAGGGAAGCCTGACAAGAAGAAAAGACCTGGGCCCAAGCAGTTGAGCGGTGAGGACACTTCATACATGACACTGGTTTTGTGCTCCAACATGTAATACTAACAGGTGACTGCTTTGTGTGCAGCTGATGATGAAAGTGGACAAGCTGAGAATAAAGTGCCAGAGATTGAAGACGGAATGAGTGAGGAGCTGAGTGAGTCAGAGGAGGAAGAAAAGCTTGAAAGGTACAAAAGCACATCACACGTTCTCCAAACCTGCTGACTAAAAACCTGACAAGAGTGTCAGAAGATGAAGTTGCGGTGCACTCAAAACGTTTTTTTTAATTTTGCAGTGTTCAATCCCCACCACATCATAAAAAAACATGAGAAGAAAACTGTACAATGTTAAGTTAATGAAAAATAGTGACAAATAAAACATTGCACTCACAAAACATGTCCGTAATAACAGTTGTGATGATTGGACACCAGACGATTTTTAGATGTTAATGATGTGAATACATTTTATTCACGTGAAGTCATTTAGCCCCATTTGCAGCCGTCCATACATCCATACATCCATCCATCCATCCATCCATTTTCAATGACGCTTGTCCTCACTAGGGTCGCAGAGGTATGCTGGATATAAAGTAAAGTATTAATACTAAGTAATAAATGAAAAAAGAGTGTGTCACTTCCACATCTTTTAGGGTGACTTATTACATGTAGGCTTTTGTGCTGCAACCCCACCCTCACTAATGGTCACAAGCTTTGGGACATGACTGAAAGGGTAAGATTGCAGATACAAGCGGACAAAATGAGTTTCCTCCGTAGGGTGGCTTGACTCACCCCAAGTGGTAGGGTGAGGAGCACGGCCATCCGGAAGGTATTCAGATTCAGAGTAGAGCTGCTGCTCCTTCACATTGAGAGGAGCCAGTTGAGGCGGCTTGGGCATCTACCTAGTCCAGATGCCTCCCTGGTGAGGTGTTCTTGGAATGCCCAGGCGGGAGGAGGCCCTGGGGCAGACCAAGGACACACTGGAGAGGTTATGTAGGGATTATGTCTCACAGCTGGCCTGGGAACACCTTGGTGTGCCCCTGGTGGAGCTGGAGGGGGTGGCCGGAGATCAGGACATCTGGGCTTTCCTGCTTCCTTACTTCCATACCCTGCTGCCCCTGAGACCTGGACCCGAATAAACATAAGAACATTTATAGATAGATTGATTTTGCGGTGGTGCTTATAATGGGACAATTTGATCAATAACAAAATAGTAATTTGTTAATACTATTTTTTATTGATCAAATTGTTTAGCTCAATAGACATGTAAGTCTGTATAAATAAGCCATTACGGAACTTGACATGTATATTTTGTTTGTTTTCTTGCTCCAGTTTATCCCCTAAATTGAAGGAAGTATCCCAGGTGCCCTGCATTTTATTATCTGACTCTAGCAGTGAGAAGGTAACAAACACTCTTAATGATACGGTTACGACTGTCATTTATCACTGGTAAGAAGATGGGCATCTTACTGCCCTCTCGTGTTGTTGGAGCAGAGTATGCAAGAAGACACCGATGGAGCAGTCAGCAACAGCCAGGGCACGCCCAAAAAACGCAAAAAGATACGCAAAATTATCGGAGATGGGAATCTCCGCGCTGAGACCCAAGAAGCATTACGAGAGGAGGAGGAGCGATGCAGACGGCTGGCAAGGAGGGAGCAACAGATGGAAGATCGACGAGTGGTAATAACTTACCTTATTTGTTCTTGAGTAATATTAGATTTTTTTAAAGTAATACCTAGGGGTGTCACAAGACACCAAATTCACGAGACGAGACGAGATGAGATTTTAACATTAAGTACAATGAAAAAATATGACTGGACAAACTTTCTTATTTAATCAAGTCACAAAACCATGCAAGTGCGTTTTGAAATGTTTATTGTCCCACAGATTGATGCTCAACGATATTACTGTCTACATTTTTTAGACCAAATAAACCACTGTTATGATGGTATACAATAATTGTAATAATTCTAATTGTCTTTAATATGTCATCTTTCGCTAAAGTTGCGGAATTGGTGTTTGTGACATGTAATTTCTCACAGGCAAGTCGTATTGTCTGTTATTATCTTGTTTTATTTCTGCAATGAGCCACGTTGCACAGATGGCCTCTGTGCCACACTTTGGACACCCATGAGTGTCTTACCAGCAAGACAAGGTACTGCCAAGCGAAGGAGGAGTATTGTCTGACTGACTCTGTCGGGTTGCATTGTGGAGGCTTTAGGGCTTCTGGATCGGCATCGCACCGTTGCCGCACAATTAGAGGTGGAGATCCTGCGCTTCAACTTCAACTTTGACCGCTTGTATTTAATTACCGAATAAATGCATCACACAAGAAACACTTCCTTCTTTCACTTTTAATGCACGGAACTCCTCTACGTTTGAGGTGTGTTATGAAGCGGACTTAAGGTTGCCAGTGTACGCCATCATGTCGGACACACACTACCGGCATCCCCTGTGCCACTCCGGAGGTCAAGGGAGCCAGAGAATATGATGGTGATTAGGGTTTGGCATTGTTTGAATTTGAACGATTCTGGTTCCTCACGATTCTCGATTCTGCTACTTTTTAGAGACAGGGTCATAAAAGTTTGCTTGGTTTAAATGAGGGCGCTAACCAGCCTTCTTTTTTTGGATGAAATGTCTGAACTTCTCCATGAATTTTGCAATAATATGAACCTTTTCTCAACTTTACTATGAATTTCTTACAGGGCTATTTTCAACCAGTGTATAGATATCAAAGCATTCAACTTGAATAGAAATATTGTGAAGTTTTTTACGGGAGTACACTTTCACAAAAGATGTTTACTTTTAAAAAGTAATATACTTTGTTTGCTGCCTCAATGTTGGCGTAAGCTATTTTTATAAAACCCTTATTTTGTGAACACAGGTAAACAGGATATAGGCGAACCAATCTTATTTTGAAGGCCGGAAGTGTGTCGTGTGAGTTGAGAAGGTCCCTTGACTGTTGCTAACAAAGCCTTACTGTGCAAATGAATAAAGTTGCCTAGCCATAGCTCGTAACCTTTATGTACACCCAACTTCCACATCAGCTAGCTTCCTGAACCCTAGGTTACATTGGCATGAGATAGATGCCATTTATTCGTTGACTTCCCTGATTGGAGGTAGACCAGGTACCGTGTTACTTCTACACCATGAATGTGTGAACATTGATCATGTTGATCGTGCACCCTTCTTTGCATGATATGTTCCACTGAGCCAACCGACCTTTTTTTCTGAAGTTAATCCAAACTTTTTAGCCGCTTCTTCTTCACCTGTGCTCGCCAGCTTCTTCTTCGTTGGTGTTTCTTAAGGTCGGCGCGCATCAAGTCTAGGAATCGAAATAACATCATTTTGAACGATCCTGGGGGAATCAGAAAGTTCCAATCGATGCTCGAGACTCCATGCCCAACCCTAATGGTGATAATGGTAACGGTGACTAAGGTCTCTCTTTGTTTTGATCTGGTAAATATTAAGTAACTTTAATCAAATGTAGAATTACTGCAGCTTCTGCTTGGATATTAACACACACGGCAGCTCTTTAACTTCCATGAAAAAACAAGCACACATCACTCCACATCGAGAACACCAAGATAGGTGTGTGTAAAGCACTTAATGTACCGTTCCAATAATGCCTAGCACACTTCCACTTCCGTACTATCATTTGTAGCAGCAGTGCCATAGTTCAGTATGATTCTGGCTTCTGGTTTTCATGTTCTCGCGAGGCAGTTTTTCTCCAAACGAGAAATCTCGTTCCGTTTTAATCTCGTGATACCCCTAGTAACACTATATGAACTTACACTATAAAGTGTCCTTTGGTTCCTTGAAAGGTGCTATGTACTGTAAATCCAAGTTGTAATTATTAATGCACTTCCAGATAACTATCATAGATGATGAGCTGTCTCAAGTTGCATGTCCAGTCACCACCAGACTGATTCTGGATCAGGATGAGGAGACCAAGACCCCTCTAGTTGAGGTGCATGAGAAACTGGTGACCAGACTCAAACCTCACCAAGTGGACGGTTAGTACACACTCACACATTTGCATTGCTCACACAGTGGTTTTCAAAGTGTAGCACAGTGTGCTCCCCATCAGAGAATCTAATATTGTTGGGTCCTCCCCTACTCCCTGGAAAATTCAGATTTTCTGGAGCATATTTTGTGTTTTTTTTCTGTTCATCGCAGACTCTGTAGGAGAGCTTCTAGGAACTAAAAATTAATTTTGCCTTTAAACATAATTTAACTTAGCTTTGTGAATTTGAAAAATAGATTTTTCTTTATTTCTGGCTGCTGTGCTTCCTCTGGTCTTCTGGTGCCACTTGACACACTTGAAAACCCCTGCCCTAACATAACTGATGTTAGCTTAGCAGCTTCTAAGTCAGGGGATCTCCAAATCGTCTCAACTTGGGAAACACATTTTACAATGGACATTATGTCATGACCCACTTTTAAGTCAAACCAAGCAAATTGCCTGTGTTATCTTAAAATAACATTTAACACATAATTACATGTCCGAAGTGCATTTTAGAGAAATTGAATAATGCTTTTTGTGAAGGAAATGAGGAGGAACATTATAATTGCATGCATATAAATAATGCATAAATTAAAAATCTAAATTGTACTAAATAAGACCTCAAAATCTGATCTTTCTCTTCTTACTGTGCAGTGATATTATACCAAGTAGGGAGATGTAAAATATTGCTCAGTTTACTTTAATTTATTTCAATTTACTTCAGATTTTTTAAAAGAAGCCAGGCATTGCTTGTTTATTCTATATTTTAATGGAATTGTTGATAACTGTCTGCGACCCACCCAGAATGGAGCCACATCCCATTTTTGGGTCTCGACCCACCAGTTGAGAATCCTGTTCTAAATCATGTTATTTCTTTATTTTTTTAAGCTGTTGCACCTCACCTGTAGTCCTCTGGTGTCCCCCACAGGAGGCATGCCTCATTTCCTCCCTTTTAAATTTGCAAAAAAAAATATTGGACAAGCTGAGCATTATACTGTACATAGGAATTGAAAAAAATAGAAAAATATTTCCCTGCTTTTTTCAGACACCTTTACCTACATTTTGGAAAGGCCACCTGAGAGATGCTGGTTTAGCATCTCTGTTGTAGGTCATCCCAAAGGCGTTCAATGGGCTTCTTCCACACCTAAGAGACCTTTAATAATTAACAATGAAGATTGAAGAGGGCAAGTCTATCCCCTGATTGATTAATTAAAATTTGTGTCCCAAGACATTTGTGTATATGTAAGTACTATATAGTTGTGTGCTTTGTGTAATGCCCAACGAGGAGGCAAACTGCCAAGTGCATTCTCTGCGATAAAACCCTTTCCCCCTTTCCCTTTGTCCTCTTCAACAGGAGTCCAGTTCATTTGGGACAGCTGCTGTGAGTCCATGAAGAAGGCCAACTCAAGTCCGGGATCAGGCTGCATCCTGGCTCACTGCATGGGCCTGGGAAAGACTCTGCAGGTATAGAGGCACCATCTCTTCCAAGAGTTGCAAACGCACGGACTGACTGGTAACTGCAGCAAAGTATAGTACTTGTAGTGAGAGTAGGCAGGATAGAATGAAAAGAAACTTTTTCTCCTTTAAGGACGTTTCTCTTGGACATAAGTTCCCTTTTTGAATGCTGTCACATTATACATACTGTATGTCCATAGAGCAAGACAATCCACATCTGGTAAAATAGCAATATACAGTGCAACCTCGAAATATACAAAAACCAAAGCAATTTTTTCCATAAGAAATAATGTAAATGCAATCAATCTGTTCCAGACACCCAAAAATATTAACAAAAACACATTTTTATAGAGAATAATTATTGTTTTACATGCCAAAAGCTAAGCAAAATACATATAAATGATGACTGAAATGGATCAATTAACAGCACAGGGCGCACAGTGTGCACGCACACACACACAGACAGGTTTCCCTGGATGGAATCTGTCTATAGTGTCCCAGCTCTAAAAGAAACACTATTCATTCTTTACAGAGACTGAGTCACCAAAGTGTGGATGCGTTGTTTGGGCAATGTTTACTGAGATGTTGTACAAAAACCAATACAACCCCTGGCAAAAATTATGGAATCACCAGTCTCGGAGGATGTTCATTCAGTTGTTTAAATTTGTAGAAAAAAAGCAGATCACAGACATGACACAAAACTAAAGTAATTTCAAATGGCAACTTTCTGGCTTTAAGAAACACTAAAAGAAATCAAGAAAAAAAGATGTGGTAGTTAGTAACAGTTACTTTTTTAGACCAATCAGAGGGAAAAAATTATGGAATCACTCAATTCTGAAGAAAAAATTATGGAATCACCCTGTAAATTTCCATTCCCAAAACTAACTCCTGCATCAGATTAGATCTGCTGGTTAGTCTGCAGTTAAACAGGAGTGATCACACCTTGGAGAGCTGTTGCACCAAGTAAACTGACATGAATCATGGCTCCAACACAAGAGATGTCAATTGAAACAAAGGAGAGGATTATCAAACTTCTTAAAGAAGGTAAATCATCACGCAATGTTGCAAAAGATGTTGGTTGTTCACAGTCAGCTGTGTCTAAAATCTGCACCAAGTACAAACAACATGGGAAGGTTGTTAAAGGCAAGCATACTGGTAGATCAAGGAAGACATCAAAGCGTCAAGACAGAAAACTTAAAGCAATATGTCCTGAAAACAGAAAATGCACAGCAAAACAAATAAGGAACAAATGGGAGGAAACTGGAGTCAACGTCTGTGACCGAACTGTAAGAAACCGCCTAAAGGAAATGGGATTTACATACAGGAAAGCTAAACGAAAGCCATCATTAACACCTAAACAGAAGAAAACAAGGTTACAATGGGCTAAGGAAAAGCAATCGTGGACTGTGGATGACTGGATGAAAGTCATATTCAGTGATGAATCGCGAATCTGCATTGGGCAAGGTGATGATGCTGGAACTTTTGTTTGGTGCCGTTCCAATGAGATTTATGAAGACGACTGCCTGAAGAAAACATGCACATTTCCACAGTCATTGATGATATGGGGCTGCATGTCAGGTAAAGGCACTGGGGAGATGGCTGTCATTACATCTTCAATAAATGCACAAGTTTACGTTGACATTTTGGACACTTTTCCTATCCCATCAATTGAAAGGGCGTTTGGGGATGATGAAATCATTTTTCAGGATGATAATGCATCTTGCCATAGAGCAAAAACTGTGAAAACATTCCTTGAAGAAAGACACATAAGGTCAATGTCATGGCCTGCAAATAGTCCGGATCTCAATCCAATTGAAAATCTGTGGTGGAAGTTGAAGAAAATGGTCCAACCTGCAAAGCTGATCTGGCAAAAGCAATCAGAGAAAGTTGGAGCCAGATTGATGAAGAGTACTGTTTGCCACTCATTAAGTCCATGCCTCAGAGACTGCGAGCTGTTCTAAAAGCCAGAGGTGGTGCAACAAAGTACTAGTGGTGTGTTGAAGTATTCTTTTATTGTTGTTTTTTTCATGATTCCATAATTTTTTCCTCAGAATTGAGTGATTCCATAATTTTTTCCCTCTGATTGGTCTAAAAAAGTAACTGTTACTGACTACCACATCTTTTTTTCTTGATTTCTTTTAGTGTTTCTTAAAGCCAGAAAGTTGCCATTTGAAATGACTTTAGTTTTGTGTCATGTCTGTGATCAGCTTTTTTTCTACAAATTTAAACAACTGAAAGAACATCCTCCAAGACTGGTGATTCCATAATTTTTGCCAGGGGTTGTACATATTTTTGGCAATAATTTTTGTCTAAAACCGAAGCATACGAAAACCGAGGTTCCACTCTCTCAACATTTGTAATCAAGGGTTCTCTCCTTTTTTCCTGTCCGTCTGTAGTGTTTAACATTTGTTTCTTTCCGTTAAGGTGGTTACCTTCCTTCACACAGTGTTGCTGTCAAAGAACCTACATTTCAAAACAGCACTGGTTGTGTGTCCTCTTAACACAGTTCTCAACTGGGTTAATGAGTTCAACAAATGGCAGAAAAAGTTGGAGAGTGAGAAAGTCAAGGTACGGGATTGCACACATATCAAGTCCTAAATATTCAATGTGGTTTATGTTTAAACGCAAACATGTTCCAGGTTATCGAGCTGGCCACAGTGAAGACTCCAGCTGAGCGACTCCGAGCTTTGCAGACCTGGCACAGTACTGGAGGCGTGATGATAATGGGCTACGAAATGTATAGAAATCTGTCACTATCCCCTAAACCCGACAATGCGGAGTTAAAGAAGCAATTCAAGCACGTACTGGTGGATCCAGGTACAATACTTGAGGAATACAGTATTATCTAGACTTTTAAGTCGCTCCAGTGTATAAGTTGCATCAGTCAAAAAATGCGTCATGACGACTATATGTCACATTTATTTGGAAATTTATTTCACTAAATACAAAACCAAGAACAGACATTTAATCTGGAAAGACAAGTTATTCAATTACACAATAGCACACAGAACAACAGACAAAATATGGTACTTGAACATGATTTCTTTCATTGTCAGTCTGAGGGTAGCTCTCAGCTGTGTCTTTTTTTTTTTTTTTTTTAGGTCCAGACTTTGTGGTGTGTGATGAGGGGCACGTTCTGCGCAATGACACCTCCAATATTTCCAAAGCCATGAATGCTGTGAAGACACGGCGAAGGGTGGTGCTTACTGGCACGCCGCTGCAAAACAACCTGATAGAGTGTACGTTTTCACTGCTACACCAATAAAAGTGGCCAAAAGTTGCTTAATTATTACTGTTAATTCATATGTATTCTTTTTTTTTAATTGCTGCAGACCACTGCATGGTCAGCTTCATCAAGCGGAACCTTCTGGGCTCATTGCAGGAGTTCCGAAACCGCTTTGTCAACCCAATACAGAACGGCCAGTGTGCTGACTCCACACCAAAAGACGTCCGAATCATGAAGAGGCGGGCACACGTCCTCCATGCTATGTTGAGTGGTTGTGTGCAAGTAAGAACTACTGTCACGCTTTAGCTAGTATTATTATTTATTTTCAGTCCAGTAGTCCCTAAAGCTTTTTTTCCCCCGTAGAGGAGAGATTACTCAGAGCTGATTCAGTTTCTGCCTCCCAAGCATGAGTATGTGGTGGCAGTCAGGGTGTCGCCGCTGCAGTATAAGTTGTACAGCCACTACCTGCAGCATGTCAGTGGTGAGTATGGATGGCTATTTGGAGGAATGTCCTTGACCAATCATTGGGGGAAACCTTTGTAACAAATTCTAATAAACAAGCTACAATAGAACTAACCTTTTTTTTTTTAACAATTAAACATTAACTGCCTAAAATAAGACAGAGGAAGAACAACAATGATGTCTGAGGCTCAGAGCTAAGTCTTTTCACATAAATAAATATATGCTGCCACTTTGATATACTGTATGTATATATATTTTAAAATTTTGTAGAAAGGCTAAAACAATGTTGTATATATTTACAGACAAAGCTTATGTTATTAGTATCAACATTTTAGCTTTTTTTCTTTACATAATTTTTTAAAACTTTATTTTTCCCATTTTTCTTGCTTCTTTGTTTGTTTAATTCTACAATGTGCCACACGCCAGGAAAAAAATGAACTACAGGCTATAAATGACCCCTGGGGTTGCACTTTAGAGACCCCTGCCCTAAATGGAACCTGGTGCTGATTATACAAGTAGATAATTTATCTTATTGTGTAGTTATTGTGTAGTTCAAACTGTTGCTGTATGTCTTCTCAGGCATTAGCAGCCAGATTGGCAGCGCAAAGCTGAAGGTTGGTGCAAACCTGTTTAAGGATTTTCAAGTACTCGGTCATGTTTGGACTCATCCTTGGTGCCTTCAGCTCAGCCATAAAACCAAAGAAAAAAAGGTAAAGCAGCAAACAAAAAGTCACCAAAAAAAAGGTCACCATTTGTTTTACAAAACGTTATTTTATATTTCAGTTACAGCGATGTTTAGAAACGAAGAATCCTGTTGGAGCTGCAGCTGTGTGCCAGAAAGAATCCACAGGAAGGTGCGACCAACAGCATCGGCTATTATAGGAGTGTCCAAAGGCCATTTGCGTCAAGTGGTGCGTTTTTTTTTAGTGGCCTGAGTCAAGAAGAAGGCCAGACATTCGGAGGTTCCTCCTCAAGCTGCACCAGCCTTGTGAATTTAGACAGTCCTGCCTACCTCACACTTCCCAGTTGTGTCACGTGTTCTCATCTTTACCCTGACGTCATGACGGGATGATATCTGCCTTCAATTGCAAAAGGAGAACGAAAACATAACTAACGTGAAGGAGAACAAACACAATGCAGTATCAGTATATTGGTAAAAATATATTTAATCATATCTTTAGTAGTAAAATAACGTAAAAAAACAAGTAATACAAAAAATAATAATTCGATTTTTTTTAACTGCAATGAATTAAAACATTTTTGTGTGTCCTGACTAGTAATTTGTACTGAACTATTCCATTATTGTTGCGCAACTGCTACTTCTTCATATTAGGTCAAGGTCAAATTTATTGATATAGCACATTTCTAACAGTTAATAAAACAGTAAAACACAAAACTACACAAACATACCCAATAATAAAATGTACAATTTTGAACTTTCAAGTGAATAAATTGTTTTTTATCAAATTAATCACAGTTTTCAAATTAATTGATTAATGATTAATCAATTAATTTGCAACATTGTGTGAAATATGCCATTTTTATATAGTTTATGAACAAAAAGATAAATGACAGGATTATCCATCCATTTTCTATACCGCTTCTCCTCATTAGGGTCGCGGGGGTATGCTGGACCCTATCTCAGCTGACTTCGGGCGAGAGGCGGACTGGTCGCCAGCCAATCGCAGGGCACATATAGACAAACAAGCATTCAAACTCACATTCATACCTATGGACAATTTAGAGTGTCCAATTAACCTAACATGCATGTTTTTGCAATGTGGGAGGAAACTGGAGTACCCGGAGAAAACCCACGCACACACGGGGAGAACATGCATGAGCACCAATTTGGCCAGGGGCTGGTCTGATAGCGTAGTGTATTGTTGTCGCCGCTGGCAATGACACAGCTGAGAAACCACCCTCAGTAGTCGCTGCTGCTGGAGTACCCAGCATGCCTTGTAGGCACTTTGCCACTAATAGTTAAAAGTTAGATGTTGTGTTAGTGCTTAGTCGTCGTTACTCTCATAGAATGCCAGTTCATTGTTGCTGTGTGATAACTTACGTGCCACAGATAAATGAACATACGGGTAGGGTAACGCTGTTGTATAAGGTGTTAAAAAGTTACACCCCACCCACATTTTCACCACTATATTCATTGTGCTTGCTTCAGCGGACCAAGCGGAAGCACCTCCAGTGGACCAACCAGGATGAATGCAGCAAGTGTTCCTGAAGCTGCATCACAAGGTACTGAGATTGTGTGTCCGTATCGCCCCAACAGCACCTTGCAAACAATCTGCTCATATCACTTGTCTTATGTTTTTTGTATGCCCGTTCCAGGTCAGTGCTGGTTCCAAAATATGCTCTTTCAAGAGGACGCCAAAATCCTGGAGCACTCTGGCAAGATGGTGCTCTTATTTGAGATCCTGAGGAACGCTGAAGAACTGGGCGACAAAGTGTAGATGTCTTTTCTCATCCTAAATCTCTCTAAACATTATTCCTCACCAAAAACACAATATTTTCTTTCCTCAGACTCGTGTTCAGTCAGTCCCTGATCTCATTAGACCTGATCGAGAACTTCCTTGCGGCTTCTCACCACAGCAGTAGTGATTCATCAAAAGGTATTGTTGTGTTATACATACATTATACATATATACATTGTTATACATATATACATTTCGCATTTACATTCAGTTTTTCCTGGGGGTATTGCCGTAGTCAGAAAGAAGCTACTGCCATTGGGATGTGTGCTGTGTCATCCCCGTCTCTTGTGCCGTAGAACATTTTTATCTGGAAGCCTATTATGATTATTATGCATCATCTGTTTAAGTGGAATGTGCATTTAAATGTCTAAGTAGTTGTCATATTTGGAGGTGTTTGAAATCACAATGTAAATCGCTAATGCTTATGGGATTTCCACTGCCCACTGGCATAAAGCATTGGTTCATTTAATGCCCCTTTCTTTGTTGACATAGAGGGAAGCTGGATTAGGAATATTGATTACTACCGTCTGGATGGCTGCACCACTCCTGCATTACGGAAGAAATGGACCGATCAGTTCAATAATGATGCTAATGCACGGTACCCTTAATCTGACAGCATTTTAAAAAATATTTACTACATGAGAATAAACTGGAAAGAGGGTGTCATGAGACGACGTCATGTTGCTGACACTATCTCATGTCCCCTTAGCGGTCGGTTGTTCCTCATCTCAACAAGAGCGGGCTCACTAGGCATAAACCTGGTGGCGGCCAACAGGGTGATCATCTTTGATGCCTCGTGGAATCCCTCTTATGACATTCAGAGCATCTACAGAGTGTACCGCTTTGGACAGACCAAGCAAGTGTTTGTGTATCGCCTCCTGGCGCAGGTGAGCTCAAATGTTTTATGACGACGTTCAACAGTGCTACAAATATATATGATGTCATCATACGTGAACGAGGGAAGGACAGCACTGCTTTACTTAACTCATTCAATTCCAAAGACGTAGTTATACGTTTTTATAAACCCAAATGCCCGATCCCAACAACGTATTTATACGTTTACGTTTTTGTGCTCGAGAGGCAAAAAGTGGTGATGGTGCAACTCTCCACTAATACGTTTCACTTCAGAACAATTTTAAGCCATAAAAACGGCCACAAGGTGGCAGAAGTGCATTTGATAAGAGCTCGGCAGAGATCAGTAGATGGAAAAATCACAGGAGGGAGGAAGTGAGACAGCGAGGAGTGTAGCATGTAGAAGGTTACACATTGTAGAGAAATTTTAACGCACACGCGTGCACACACATTGGGCCTCATTCACGAAGCGTTCTTACGCAAAAATGTGTTCTTAAAGCCTTCTTACAAAGATTTTTGGCATTCACGAAACGTGTTCTTAACTCACAGTTCTTAGATCTAAGAACAAATTCTACGAACGCTCAGGAGGACTCTTACGCACAAGCAAAGCTTGTACTTTCAATGCGCAATCGGCCTCATGATGGATTTTGCAACCTGATCCCAAAAAATGTAGTGCAAATAAAATATCCCAACAATTATTTATCATCAAAACAACTAAAATATACTCCATCGATAAATATATATTCAAATCCCAATTCATCAAAAAAAAAGTACCTGGCTGGACGTGCGCTGCGCAGAGAGAGAATGTATAGGGACCATGTAGATTTATTTGCTGAAAGCGACGAATATTTGATGTCCTGCTTCAGGCTTCACTGTCTGTTCTTGCAGGTGTGCAGGATCATCAAAATAACATCGCAATGAAACGTGGTGTGCCTATTGCGCACGTAGCACCCCCAGATAACGACATGCGCCCCCAGCCACGTCTTGAGCCAGAGCGCGGGGCTGCTGTATTAATTAGGCAACGTCTCATCAAATGTAACCACAGAAAAAATAAATTGTCACACACAAACTATGTATTTTGACTTTATTTTTCCATCATGATTGTGTAAATATTTTCTAGAGTTTCCGAAATGGTTTGGTTTCTGATTGATGGCCCACCTCCCGTTTCCTCCAGATCCCTCCGGTGTAGTCTAATCTTTTTTTTTTGTCTATTTTAAATCAAAACACTTCTTTTTAACCTCTGCGGTGGTGCGTTTCTCCGTGGAAACGGCATTTATGTTTCCTGCAATGGTGCTTCATGCCGACTCTTTTTGGATGGCCTGATGACCGGTGGATACACTTGAAAATAAGGTGGTCTTGTGTTCGGTCACTCCTTGTAAAAGCACCTCTATTTCAGTAGAATTGAAGTTTTTCTTTCGTTTGTTGTCCAGCTGCTCCTCAGTCTTGCCCTTGCGCGTTGCCATCTCCGCCTCCAGCTGCCTGTTGCGCACGGCACATTTTTTACCTTATATAGGAAATAATAGGCGACCTATGCAAATTAGGCCTTACATGCACGTGCATCGCAGTTGGCATTCATCAACCTAAGAACACAGGTGCGAACGATTATCCCTACTTAAGAACGTGTCGTGAATGTGGCGCAGTTTCCAACCCGCGCCTTCTTAAGTACACTTCTTAAGAAGACTTTTAAGATGTTCGTGAATGAGGCCCATTGGCTTTTGAAAAATGGCTGGGATTGAATGAGTTAAAGAGCTAACATTTGAATCTATAGGTGAGAGAAAGGAACAGTGTTGGGCAAATTACTTTCAAAAAGTCATTCATTATAGTTACTAGTTACTTTCCTGAAAAAAATAATTGAATTCTTAACAGAATTGCACCTTCGTAAATGTAATGCTTGCTAGCCCAGTGTGTCCACGGTCTGGAAGTACTCCCAAGTTTGGCCTTTGGATTGTAAATATGTGTAAGCACGGGTCATAACAAGAATGAATTGATTAATGATGAATCAATTAATTTGCAACTTTGTGTGAAATATGCCATTTTTATATAGTTTATGAACAAAAAGATAAATGACAGGACAGCAATATATATATTTATATATTAACATATATAACCTATATTAACAGCTCCAAAAGAAGTGAACATTTAAATCATGCCAAAATATGTTCTTGTTGCTTAATTTATTGGTATTAATGAACAGAATAAGAATTTCATTGCATAGTATAGCTACCTGTTTTACTGTGCATATGACAATAAAACTCTTGAATCTTGAATATAGCATCCATGTCTGAAAATCTATTTGCCTAACACTAGTTTCTTTAATAGTATCAGATCATTTGGATCTCGCTTTAGCTGTGTTATTTTGAGTCATGAGGAGTTGCATTCAAAGACACCATGTACTGTAAGTGTAGATGTATTTTCTGGGATGTCTACTAAGCATACTGAAATGCGGCCATGCGGCAGTGCCCTGATTGTATGCGCCGTAAATGAAAAGTGTTTTTTTTGTCGGGATAAACAGCCTTTGATCCCTTTTGTCTTTTTAGTCTGTTGTCATTTTGGTTGTTTTGGCATGCAGGGCACTATGGAGGAGAAGATCTATGACCGGCAGGTGACGAAGCAGTCTTTGTCCTACCGTGTGGTGGATCAGCAGCAGATTGAGAGACACTTCACCCTTTCTGAGCTGACGGAGCTTTACACATTTGAGCCGGACATGCTGGACAACCCTCATTCCAGGAAAAACAAGCGAAAGACATCTAATTTGCCAAAGGTAATTATTTTGTGAGTATTATTATGTGTTGATGATTGTGATGGGATATGATGTGCGTGGCTTGTCAGGATGGAATTCTGGCACTGTTGTTGGAGAAGTGCAAAGAGTACATCGTCAGCTACCATGAGCATGAATCACTGCTGGACCATAAGCAAGAGGAGGAGCTCACTGAGGCAGAACGCAAAGATGCTTGGGCAGAGTATCAAGCCGAGGTAGTCATGCGTACACCGAGCAGAAGCGTACATACTGTATGCACGTCATTGTTAACCTGCACGTGTCCTTGTCCTAGTCCAACACGGCCAAGGCCCCAGTTCGACTCAGCCTCAACACTTTGAATACAAAAACCAATGAAGAGCTGGTGGTAAGCATGTTGCACTTTGCCGCTTTTTACGTTTACTTTTACTGAACACACGATAAACATTTGCAGGACTTGCTGAACAGGAGCAGATCCAAAGTAGCAGCTGCCTTTGAGCTGCTGCAGCAGATGATGCCTCACACCCTCCAGGACTACTGGCTACGATTGGTGACACCTTACACTGCAGTCCTCACACTCATGCGCTTTTAGAATGTGAAAGGGAAAAGAGGAGGCCTCATGTGACACCATCCAAAGAGCAGTTTGTGCTATTAGAAGTTGTTGTTTGATTGATAAACATTTTCTTTATTCATCCTTTACAGTAGTGGTTCCCAAACGTTTTACATTCGTGTACCCCTGCAGACATTTGACTTGAAGCCATGTTCCCCCTACTCTTACACACTTTAAAAACATACCCCTGTTTTAATCTTCATTAACTTGAAATATTGAACACGATTAAACAGTTAATTAATTTGATAGTAAGTAATTCTGGTTCTAAAAATTTTATTTGGCATGGTCAAATTTTGACGAACGTTTTACATGAGCACTGATAAATTGGTACAGGTACAGGTACAGGTACAGGTACAGGTACAGGTACAGAAAGAGTGTTTGCCCCCTTCCTGATTTCTTATTTATTTGCATGTTTGTCACACTTAAATGTTTCAGATCAAACAAATTTAATTATTAGTCAATGACACACAAAATGCAGTTTTTAAATGAAACTTTTTATTTCTAAGGGAGGAACAAAATCCAAACCTACATAGACCTGTGTGAAAAAGTCTGCCCCCTCCCCCTACAGGCCTCACTTGCCTCAGTTAAGGTCAGTGTTCATGACTCCACCACAAGAAAGACACTGGGCAAAAATGTTCCCCAAACCTTTGGGAAAATACTCTGTGGTCTGACAAGAAAAAAGCTGAACTTTTTGGAAGGTGTGTGTCCCATTACATCTGGCGTAAAAGTAACGCTGCATTTCAGAAAAAGAGCATCATACCAACAGTAAAATATGGTGGTGGTAGTGTGATGGTCTGGGGCTATTTTGCTGCTTCAGGACCTGGAAGACTTGCTGTGATAAATGCAACCGTGTATTCTGCAGTCTACCAAAAAGTCCTGAAGGCAAATGTCCAGCCATCTTTTCGTGACCTCAAGCTGAAACCAACTTGGGTTCTGCAGCAGGACAATGATCCAAAACACATCAGCAAGTCCACCTCTGAATGGCAGAAGAAAAATAAAATGAAGAGTGGCCTAGTCAAAGTCCTGACCTGAATCCGATTGAGATTCTGTGGTATGACTGTAAAAGGGCAGTTCATGCTCGAAAATCCTCCATTGTGGCTGAATTACAACAATTCTGCAAAGATGAGTGGGCCAAAATTCCTTCACAGCGCTGTAAGAGACTCATTGCAAGTTATCACAAACGTTTGATGGCAGCTGTTGCTGCTAACGGTGGCCCAACCAGGTATTATGTTTAGGGGCAATCACTTTTTCAAATAGGACCGTGTAGGTTTGGATTTTTTTGTCCCTTAATTATAAAAAAAATTCATTTAAAAACTGCGTTTAGTGTTCAGTTGTGTTGTCATTGACTAATATTTAAATCCGTACTCGGAAACATTTGTCACTGTGTGACAAACATGCAAAAAATAAGAAATCAGGAAGGGGCAAACACTTGTCAGACCACTGTATGTATTCATCCTGCATATCTTTTATTTCAGCCAGAGTTTGGGATCCTTCTGTTTGAATGGTTGAACTTGAGCTTCACTTTTGTCCACTTGCAATCGCTATGATTTGAAGTCTGCATATTAATTTGATACCGAATTGAAAGGAAAAGTTTAGCGAACGTGATAATCAACAGTATCCAAACTACACAAATACATACAAGCAGCGATGACGCATAATTTTCGGGGGAATCCCCATTCTCTCATCCTGTACATGGACAGGTTTTCAAAGTGGGGGGATTGGAACACCAATGTAAATGAAGTCTTCAAGATTAATGTGCAACATAACCATCAAACTTACTTGTTCATATAACGCACACAGAGCAATGAACAACTTCATGCTGTGTCTCTTTCCCTCTTTCTGCTCTGACTGCGCGCTCTGCGCTGTCAGGCATTCATGCACATTTGTAATTGTGAGTGTTAGGCACTAATTGTTCTTCATTTTTATTTACGTACCCCCATGACAATTGGTGTACCCCTGGGGGTACGCGTACCCTACTTTGAGAACGTAGGCTTTACAGGAAATTACTTTGTGAAAAAAAATATATATATATAATACAATAAAAATAAATGCACATTAATGTACATTATGTCTTATCAATACTTTCAACATTGTCCATTCCGAGCATAAACATCAATGTGCAACGTCTATTCTCTCGACCTGATTTTTTCAGACTGGTTTTCAGGGACAAAAATACCATCTAATAGTCTACACAAGCAAATAACTGGGGAGTCTCTCATTAGCACCAGGTCCAAAACATTGCCGGTGACGGCCGTGGCTGTAGGCAACCTCCTGATGTAGTTTTTAAACCACAAAATCCACAAGAGGGCAGTAGCTGCATTTGAAGCATCCTGCAGCAACTCGTCGGCGCTATTAATGCTGACTGAGCAGCTGGCTCCTTACCGCTATTACAACATTGGTTCTGTTGCTGCTGTGTTGTGCAATATATTTGTTAATACATGACCATGTGGCTAAAGAGAGCTTTCAGCTTTCTCATGCACTCTAAATCATTATTAAAAGGGGAAAAAAATAAAAAGTTTAATAGATAAGTTCAAAAATAGCAAATGATGCCCTCTTTGTGGTTAGCCAAACAAACACCCTGCTATAATTACAGAATATTAGCCTATCACTTAAGACAATTTGGTCTAACATAAAAAGTGGTAAGAAACTATGTTATTTTTTATTTTTACCCGTCATTTGAGATATTTAATCTTGCTTAGATTTTCTCTTTTGCAATGATGACAAGAGCGTGGTATCATCCACCAGCCAGCCTGTGTTATTATCAATGAATGCTGTAGGTCTGACCTGGAGTTTATGATATCAAAATGAGGATCTTTCGGCGACACTTTGCTAATGAAGGCAATTTGAAACCTCATTATGGAGCGAATTTCAAATAATTCACTTGACGTCCAATTGTTGTTTGGTTATGTAATCACATGACGGCATGAGCTCGTTAGAAGCTGGAGTGTTACGATCGTTACAACTGCTCTTGCTTTTGGTTCCAGTTGCAACAGCACCCAGGACTGCCTGCAGAGCAAATCCAGCTGAGGGCCAAGCAGTGGAAAATGTACGACATGAAGGAGTTTGAACGTAGGAAGGCATTTTATCAAGACCTTTTTGCAGAGCAGCAATCAGTAAGTGGCACTATGTAAACAACAGTAGGCATCAGGGCCTATTTAAACATACATTAACAATGTTTGTCTTCCAGCTCACTCTGCACATTCAGGCCATTTTAAACCACAGGAGGAATCAAGAGACTCAGCATGCGGCGCCCGCAAAAAAACAGCCGACGCTGTCATCATCAAATCAGTGAAGTGCATTTGCCCCACACGTTTGGCACTGGTCTTAGAACGTAGATAGATCCACGTGCAGAGCTCACCCATCTTTTCAGCATCTACGCAATTAGCACTTTAACGCCACCTAGTGTGGCCAAAAAGGAAATGAATAGTAGAGTACATGCCTTTTTATTGAACGTTTTGTAAGCACACTGATAGTTAGTTTTTTTTCATTTCTAACATTTCAAAAATAAAATTCAGTGTTCTCTGCCATGGCTTTGTTGGCATCTAAGTCAGATTTCTTCTTTCTGTGTGCCATGACACTCATTGGATTTTTGCCTCTTTTATATTAAACTTTCTAATCTCTTGTACTATTTTTGTCCTGATGATCTTTATGTCACTGGAGGTACTGATCTTCAGAGATATATAAAGTAATAAAATACTGAAACTAAAATAGGTCTTCTCTCACTTGAAATAAACTCCACAGAGAGAGACGTGGAGGCAATCATGCAGAAAATGAGGTCCCTGGATCTTTAATAAAAGCAAACATCTCCAAACATTCCAATGCGTTTTCCGCTCTGCACAGAGACTGATCAGTAACGAGTCAGTAACGATCTGCTGATGGCTGCTGACATTCATCTGGATCTCTCCTCCGCCTTCGACACCGTTGACTGTAAAATACTCCCACATCGGCTTCACACTACAGTTGGACTTTCTGGGACCATCTTCCAATAGTTTAAGCCATACCTCGCTGGCAGAACCATGTGGCTCTGGGGGAGACAAAATCGTCACCCCACACCGTCACCTGTGGGGTCCCTCAGCACTATTCACTGTTTACATGCTCCCCTTGGGTCACACCACCAGGAAACACGTGAGCTCATTTCATCCGTATGCTGACGATAGCCAGGTATAGCTGAAAACAAACCCCACGTTACAGGACGGATGGCAAAAAACTGCAAATAATTGATACGCCCATAAAAATGTTGGTTTTTGACACACGGCCTGCTGCCCCCACACCCCCAGACCATTCTGCTAGCTTGACATTGACGGTCTCCTACAATTTCAGATCAACATTTGTAATAAGAGAATAATTAGATTCAGCTCCAGACCACCTCAATAACGTATAAAATGTGTAGGTACTCACCACTAATGAATGGTAATGTACAGTATGATGATCCATAGAACCACTGGCGCTTCTGGCTTGAATGAGGCGCTGGGCGGAGCGAAGCTGTGTGGTGTACGTACATAAAGTTATGCTATAGTTCCATACCGTTTATCATTGACCCGTTTCTGCCCTTCTTTCCTCTTCTTTTTAAATTGTGCACCTGATTTTTGTTTGTCTTTTCCACGTTTTGTTGACACAAATTAACGGCACTTATCACCTCCACCGTCACCCAACTAGCAGTCCAGACTAAACCACCTCTGATCGACTCGCAATTCCCTCCTTTTTATTTCACATTGTCGTCGTGAAATAACATGTTTGAGACTCTTGGTCTACGATATAATTGATATATTTACAATTTTTTTTGAGCAATTACTTTTGTAATTTACAATTTTTACCTGAGGGCTGAGGTCCAGCGGCACCCTCCCCCTCGCCATAGTCTTTGGTTTCATCCACATCACGTGGTGGACGTTTGATCACGTTTGTGGGCGCGAGTAGCACGCCTGTAGGGGGCGCCCATCTGCCACGCACATACAGTATGTGCTGATTATACGCTGACCATTAGTAACTAGCACTCCCGCGGTGCCCCCCTGGATAGCCACTGCATAGAACAGATGGAAGTGGAGTCAGTGTAGAAGACGTTACATATAAGCAGCACTTTTACGCCCCACAACTATGGTGCGTTCAAAGACGGACGAAATGCGTGGAGAAAAACATTATCAGTGAAGCATAAAGACAGAAACGTAAAAATTGTGCGCTTTTTTCACAGTGGTACATGTATGTTGTATATTTATATAGAGATGCTTGATAGTGGCTTTTTACCAATAGTACCAATATTACCAATATTACCAATACCGATATCAGCAGTAGGTCTCTCCTCACACTAATGTCAGTTCACATTTTGTGTAATGAACACATTATGCATCTTTACTGCATTTCACAAATAAAAACTTTGCGCAAAATAAGACCAATGCTGCAATATGCAGTTAAAAGTGCCATATTTACTTTAAACATTTTGTCTCAACAGAAGATTAAAAATGACCACCAATTAGAGGAAGGCGCCTTACTTAGCCCTCGTATAACGAGTACTTTCATTGCGAATTGACGCAAATTTTCCGAGACACTTAATTTTGTTAGATGCCGTCTGACAAACGCGCAACGTTTTATTGTGAAGGCCAGAAATGTGATTTGTCTGTTTGGTCTTCTGACCGATGTGTAGTAGTGATGTGCGATACCACTGATTTAGTTTCCGATCCGGTGCTGAGTAAAATTCAGGCTGCCATGGCGACACCCATCCGATACCCGATACTTTGTGTGTGTCTGTCTTAAATTTTAAAAAGTAGTGTATTTCATAACATAGCATAAAAAATACAAGAAACATAGTAAAATAATAAACCCATTAAAAGATTAATTATTATGAGCTACTATATTCACACATGGCTCCGTTCATCCTTTCAACAAACTTTTCAGACAAACATTACCTCAAATGACTGAAGTATAAGTATCGACATTATGATTTGAGTATCAATTTTAGATATCGGAAGCATTTATTTCAGTATCGATCCGCATATCACTGCTGTGTGGTGACAGTGGAACGACGCTTGCTAATAAAAAGCTAACATGCCGATCGTCATGTTGAGCTTTTACACAACGTCAGTGGACATCTTATGAAGACTCGCGCGTACACATATTTACAATCCAATGGCCAAACATAGTTAATTCCAGACCGCGGGAATGCAGACTGAGCTAGCAAGCTTGTTGCTGTGCGCGCCGATATCGAAACGGCATCTCATTTTTACGCCAATGTCGGCTGATAATATCAACGTAGTATTCTCAAATACCACATAAGGTGAATGAGATTTATTTTCGGAGAAAAAGAATACAAATGAAGTTATTTTTCAAACCAAGAATGGTGCTATGAATGCAGAATCATATGTGGGGATCCCCGACACTCCCTCGCAAGAGTTAAGATCCATCTTGTTCAACCAAATGACAGACACTGTGGGTTCCCTTAGCAGCTCCTTCTGCAGCAGACTGTTACACCCACGGTGTAAGAAGGAGAGGTTCCGCAGGTCCTTCATACCGACCGCTGTCAGGCTCTACAACACCTGCACCACCTGAACCATGTTGTAGTCACTATGTACTCTTTACTTGCGTATCTTGCTTGCTGCTGTAACAAGTGAATTTCCCCGGTGTGGGATAAATAAAGTACAATACAATACAATACAATACAATACAAATTGAATATGCATCCATTTTCTATGCAGCTTGTCCTCACGGAGGTATGCTGGAGCCTATCCCAGCTGACTGTGGGCGAGAGGTGGCCTACACCCTGGACTGGTTGCCAGCCAATTGCAGAAAATGAATATACTGTGTAATTATATATGTATACACACACACACGGTACAATACAGGATAACAAAAATGCATTAACAACAATAGTAGGTGTCAGAAACAGCACAGCTCTTTAATTCTTGGATGAATACAGTATATTTGGTGTGTAAAATATTAAAAGAAAAAAAAATGCAGCACATAAAAAAATATAACCAGGCAAGCCTTTATTTTTTTTTTTAAATGTTTAATGGTGTTTTAACACTGATAAATGTAAAGTCTGTACAGTGAAGAGAGCTCCATTCCATGGTGCTGTAAAGAACTCAGTATTATCGGTCAATATAAAAAATAAAAATAAAATAAAAATAACAGCCAAAACCTCTTATTTGGAATATATACACTTTTATACCCCAAATTCTTTAAGTTAAGAAAAAATGTTATATTTAAAGATAGTCATCAAAAAGTAGTCCGGAGACTTATCACAGTGATGGCTTTTCTTTCCTGAACTTTTGAGGTCTTGACCATAAGTTAATGTAGAGAGAAAACAAAAACTAGTCGTGTCCAAAGCTGCAAAAGCAATGCACTTCCTGGTCCACACAGCTCGTCTACTTTGGTCTGCAGAATGCACCATCTGTCAGTGGCCTGTGTCCAAGTCCCTCATGTACTCCTGCAGGGCCTGAAGCCTGGCATCAATTTCTGACAGCTCAGCGCCCGTGTCGATGGAGCTCTCTGAGAGGTGTTCATAACATCTTATAAACATAACATATATACACACATGGAATACATAACATGTATACTGTGTGTGTGGGGCGGTGTATGTATGCTGTGTGTATGAACATATATAGCTTTTTCATACATCATATACAGTTATGTTATATAAACACTCCTGATCAAAATCTTAAGACCAGTTGAAAAATTGCTAGAATTTGCATTTTGCACATTTGGATCTTAATGAGGTTTACAGTAGAGCTACAATATGCAAAAACAAGAAGGGGGAGTGAGACAAAAAGCACTTTGAAAAAGTAATTTATTGAAAACAACAATTAAACTGAAATAGGTTGTTTATCAGCTGATCAAAAGTTTAAGACCACAGGCGATAAAAGCCAAAATCTGCTCAAAATGTTCATTTTCTGTCAGGCATTCACACTGTCATGCCCTCCTGATGGCCAAAGCTAAAAAGCTTTCTCTTTTTGAACGTGGTCAGATTGTGGAGCTGCATAAGCAAGGCCTCTCGCAGCGTGCCATTGTTGCTGAGGTTGGGTGCAGTAAGTCAGTCGTTCAATTTTTTTTTTAAAGATCCTGAGCATTATGGAACAAAAAAGTCAAGTGGTAGACCCAAAAAAAAAATCACACCTGTGCTGAGCCGGAGGATCCGATTGGCTGTCCATCAAGACACAGGGTGGTCTTTGACCCAAATTAAGGACTGCAGCCCAATAACCATCGGACGGCATCTGCGGTAAAAGGGTTTAAAAAACAAAAAACAAATTCAAAGACCTCGTCTCCTTCAACGCCAAAAAAACTGCCCGTTTAGACTTTGCCAGGGAGCATCAAACATGGGACATTGAAAGGTGGAAAAAAGTTTTATTCTCTGATGAGAAAAAGTGTAACCTTGACGGTCCAGATGGCTTCCAACGTTACTGGCATGACAAGGAGATCCCACCTGAGATGTTTTCTACCCGGCACAGTGGAGGGGGTCCATCATGATCCGGGGTGCTTTTTCATTCAGTGGAACACTGAACACTTCAGGTGGTGCGGGGTCGTCAAACGGCGGTTGCTTACGTACAGATGTTGCGGCAGGCATCCCTCATGACTGAGGGCCCTCGTCTGTGTGGTAGCAGCTGGGTTCTTCAACAGGACAACGGTGCAGTTCACAATGCTCGCTTGACCAAGGACTTCTTCAGGGAGAATAACATCACTCTTTTGGACCATCCTGCATGTTCCCCTCATTTAAATCCCATAGAGAACATTTGGGGATGGATGGCAAGGGAAGTTTATAAAAATGGCCATCAGTTCCAGACAGTTGATGCCCTTGGTGAAGCCATCTTCACCACTTGGAGCAATGTTCCCACGAGCCTCCTGGAAACACTCACATCAAGCACGCCCAAAGCAATTTTTGAAGTGATTAACAAGAACGGTGGAGCTACTCATTACTGAGTCCTGCTGAGAACATTTTCTGTTCTGGTTTGGAGAGTTTTTTGTTATTTTTTGAGTAATGGTCTTAAACTTTTGATCAGCTGATAAACAGCCTTTTTCAGTTTAATTGTTGTTTTCAATAAATTACTTTTTCAAAATGCTTTTTGTCTCACTCCCCCTTCTTGCTTTTGCATATTGTAGCTCTACTTAAAACCTCATTAAGATCCAAATGTGCAAAATGCGAATTCTAGCAATTTTTCAACTGGACTTAAGATTTTGATCAGGCGTGTATGTGGTTTGCCCACTTCCTGGTTTCTCTTTTTTTTTGCATGTTTGTCACACTTAAAGATCAGATCAAACAAATTTAAAATATTAGTCAATGACAAATTTATTAAGCGAGGAAAAAAATCCAAACCGAAATGGCCCTGTGTGAAAAAGCGATTGCCCCCCTTGTTAAAATGAAACTATGGTTTATCACATCTGAGTTCAATTTCTCTAGCCACACCCAGGCCACACAGTCACAGTCAGGAGATCAGGAAGACCTGGGTTCGAATCTCCATTGCATCTCTGTGTGGGTTTTCTTCGGGTTTCCTCCCACATTCCAAAAACATGCATGTTAGGTTAATTGGAGACTCTAAATTGTCCATAGGTATGAATGTGAGTGGGAATGGTTGTTTGTCTATATGTGCCCTGCGAGGGTGTACCCCACCTGTCGCCCGAAGTCAGGTGGGATAGGCTCCAGCATATCCCCGCGACCCTAATGAGGATAAGCGGCATAGAAAATGGATGGATGTTCTCAATATAGAAATCATATAACTAGGACCTGCCTGACAAAGTGAAGTAGACCAAAAGATCCTCAAAAGCTGGACATCATGCTGAAATTTAAAGAAATTCAGGAACGAATGAGAAAGAAAGTAATTGAGATCTATCCATATCTATCTATCCATTTCTAAAGGTTTGGGACTCCAGCAAACCACAGTGAGAGACATTATCCACAAATGGCCAAAACATGGAACAGTGGTGAACCTTCCTAGGAGTGGCCAGCCAACCCCTCGACTCACGTCACCAAAGACCCCACAACAACATCCAAAGAACTGCAGGCCTCACTTGCCTCAGTTAAGGTCAGTGTTCATGACTTCACCATAAGAAAGACACTGGGCAAAAACGGCCTGCATGGCAGAGTTCCAAGACGAAAACCACTGCTGAACAAAAAGAACATTAAGGCTCGTCTCAATTTTGCTAGAAAACGTCTTGATGATCCCCAAGACCTTTGGGAAAATACTCTGTGGCCTGACGAGAGAAAAGTTGAACATTTTGGAAGGTGTGTGTCCCATTACAACTGGCGTAAAAGTAACGTCGCATTTCAGAAAAGAACATCATACCAACAGTAAAATACGGTGGTGGTAGTGTGATGGTCTGTGGCTGTTTTGCTACTTCAGGAACTGGAAGACTTGTTGTGATAAATGGAACCATGAATTCTGCTGTCTACCAAAAAATCCTGAGGGAGGATGTCCAGCCATCTGTTTGTGACCTCAAGCTGAAACCAACTTGGGTTCTCCAGCAGGACAATGATCCAAAACACACCAGCAAGTCCACCTCTGAATGGCTGAAGAACAACAACATGAAGACTTTGGAGCGTTGTTGCCAACTCCTCAGTAAGAAAAGTAGCTATTGGCTGTCCTAGAACTTGCTAGATGACATCATTGGCTATTTTGCATATTATTTGCATATTATGTTGTAAGAGATGCTGTAGGAAAAAAGCATAACCTTGTGGGAGAGAGAATAAAGTGAGTACAAACACCTTAATTATGTGTAGAACTCCAAATAAACTGCACTCTTGGTTTGTTCATTTAAAATTGGCCATCACTTCATCAAAATAAAATAATTTTATTAAATATATTATCTCCACCAGAGCCTCTCAAAGTCTAGCGTAATAATTACATCTGGACTCGCCTCCAGCCTCCA
Organism: Dunckerocampus dactyliophorus; assembly: GCF_027744805.1. NCBI lineage: Eukaryota > Metazoa > Chordata > Actinopteri > Syngnathiformes > Syngnathidae > Dunckerocampus > Dunckerocampus dactyliophorus. Next base: position 12,308,303 of record NC_072834.1, on the reverse strand, counting down.
CCTTTTATCTGGTAGTTAGGATTACTTAGTTAGGACTAACTTATCACACATGGTTCTTCCATCAAACGTTCTGACACACTGACAGGTAAGTGACTGAATGAGGGTTGTGGTGTAATGAGTAGTCATTTAATGAAGATTAAGAAACCTTTACATTTTAGATCCTGCTCTGTAAAACAGGGCGAGATCCACCTGGTCGGCATCATGCCTCACGCATGCGTGATTCGTGGATACGTGGATCTCCACTATGCTCTCAGTGTGGAGCTGCACTGACGGCTTGTGACTGCTTTGAGGCGGGGCGGACATCTCAGCTGCACCCGCTGCTGCTCAGTGAGAACAGAAACTGCAGAACAACACGTACTTTCACTATTAAGTCCCCAAATACCAGAAAACTCTCCAACGACGTCAGAAAAAAGTAGCTAGATTTGTCACTAGTTGCTTTTGAGAAAATATGTCGCCAAGAGGGTTTAAAATGTCGGCAGATTTAGCAACAAAGTCGTGAACACTGCTTTGGAGAGGCCTAGTCCAAGTCCTGACCTGAATCCTTTTGAGATGCTGTGGTATGACCTTAAAAATGCTGTTCATGCTGGAAAACCCTCCAATGTGGCTGAATTACAACAATTCTGCAAAGATGAGTGGGCCAGAATTCCTCCACGCCGCTGTAAGAGACTCACTGCAAGTTATTGCCAACGCTTGATTGCAGTTGTTGCTGCTAAGGGTGGCCCAACCACTTATTAGGTTTAGGGGGCAATCACTTTTTCACACACGGCCATGTAGGTTTGGATTTTTTTTCTCTCTTAATAATACAAAAATTCTTTTAAAAACTGCATTTTGTGTTCAGTTTTGTTGTGAGTGACTATTATTTAAATTGATACTCTGAAACATTTGTCACAGTGGGACAAATATGCAAAAAAATAAGAAATCAGGAAGGGGGCAAACACGTTTTCACACCACTGTATGTTTATGTAAAGACATGTTACCTTTGTCCTTCATTCTGTACGTTGGAGTGCTGCTTAATGGCTTCCTGGCCATCAGACCTCCTCTGGACTGTGAACAGTCATCACATGCAACATAAGTCAACATTAAAAGACTTGACAACATGTCACTCACCACACTTGGCCCATTGAACGTCTGTTTCCTTCCCCTGTACAGCATAAACGCATTAGGTTAGGAAGAGTAAGTAAAATACTTCACTGAAATACAGAAGGTTCACCTGAACAGAGTCTTGGTCATTTCCTCCATATCCACTAACGAGCTCTCGGAGGAGTTCCTACTCCCTCGCCGCTCCACAGACAAGCTCCTGCCTCTGCTGCCAGAGCGCCACATCTGTGGACAAGCTTCTCTGGAGCGGGAACGCCCTCGCTCAGGGACCAGCGGCGACGCCATCATGTCTCGCCGCACCTTAATCTGTCTGCTCAACGCCAGACACACACGTGAAGAACCGAAGCGCTGTCAGTCACACAATTTGGATGATGGAAACATACTTTTTGAGTTCGGTTTCTCTCAGTCGACGCTGTTTGTCCTGAATGTAAGCTGTCGGGTCAAAGCGAGGCGCTCGGGACCCTGGGGGACAGGGAGTGAGGAGAAATGTATTTTTTTAGGTTAGAAAAATGTGCCATCAAAATAACTACATGGTTCCCACGCTTTCCCTGAAATTATTTTCTAGGTCATTTTCGCCTGTTATAACATCATAGGGATCAACACTAGCAACAATTTTTAAGGAACAGTTGCTGGTTTTGTCTAAGTTTTTCAGACCCCTAAATCCTTTAACAGGGTCTGAAAATTTGCTAAATTTGGCAACAAGACAATTGGAAGCACTGGGTTGCAGAACTGCTCTAAGTGCAAATTTGATTGGTTGGTAGGGTCAAGTGGGACGCCGTACCGGCTTGAAGCAGAGAAGCGCCTTAATGTTGCCCAGAAGATAAGGTGACAACAGACATGCAGGCACATAACCTTTCACTTCTTTACATTGACAAGGCAAGGGCAAGCTGCATCATTTTCCAGGATAACTTAACTGTTGCCATGATATCTGCCCCTTTTTCCTCATTTTCCCATGTCTGGGAAATTGGTCAATCTCATTTTCCAGGTTTTCCAGGAGGAATTCTTTGGTTCTGGTAGCCATTGTTCTGCTGAATAATTCCTTGTAATGTTGGTGCTGTGTTTATTGTTTTTATTTTAATATTGGATTTATTGTTGCTTTGTTGTCAATGTGATACTGCTGGCTGTAGAACAAATTGCCCCTTGGGAATAATAACGTTTTCCTTGACCTTAAACCTTGGTTTGCATCATTAATTTGTTCCAGAAATGTTTTTATGGTTTCACAATTATAGTTCTACATGCAGAAAACAATTCCAAATGCATATAAATACATAGAAATGATGACTGAAAGGGATAAAGGAACATTTAAGGTTACTTTTACCGTCATTGAAGACGTGATTCTTGACGTGACGTGACGTGACGTGACGTGAAAAGCGGAAGGTGCTGGTGGTTGATCTTGCTGCCACATTCCACATTCCACTTTGGGAACTCTCACTCTTCACTGAAGGTAAAAGTAACCTTAATTGTTCATTTATCCCGTTCATTCGTCATTTTTATGCATTTAGAATTGTTTAATGCATGTATATCCTTAATTGTTAAACTTTAAAAACATGTTTTGTGTTAACATTTTTGAGAGTCCACCGCTGATGACAAGATAGACGGGCAACTTAATGTCTTGTTCCGGTTGCCATTTTCTTTAGCTAGCTGCAGTAATAGGATGTTAACGAGGAAGGACGTTTTGTGATTTGAATACATTAAGAACACTGTATGCGCTGTCGGCTCTGGTGGCATGTGGCTGGTCTGGCTTCTGGTGGTTTGTGGGGTCCGTCGGCTGGTCTGCTGCTGGTCTCGCCTTCTCGGCTCTGGTGCTTGGTCTCCCTGCGGCTTGGGGTACGGTGCTCCCGCTCCCTCTTCGGGGTTTGCTGGCCCGCGGGTGTCGGTTGGCGCTGTGTGGTGGTTCGCCTGGCTGCTCGCCCGTTTTCCCGCCCGCCTGCTCAGTTTCCCGCTTTCCTCCTCGCTGGCTCCACTCTCTGCCTTGCTGGCGGCGTCCTACCGTTGGGAGGGTGTGGCCTGGTGTCCTCCTGCTTCCCGGCGGTCCACGCTCTCCGCGCCTGGGTTCTGGATTGTATGTCTGGGACACCGGGGTCCCCGGCTCCGCTGCTCCTTGGGTTACCAACGGGGCATAGGGTGAGGCTTCCGGGTGTCTGGCAGTCGACCACTGTGTGTGTGTGTGTGTGTGTGTGCGCGCGCTTGAGTGCGTAGGATCGTGTATGTGCGTGCGCGTGGGGGCGTAGGGGCGTGTATGTGCGTGCGTGTGTGTACTTTTATTTATTTATTTATTTATTTATTTATTTTAGTTATTTATTTTTGGGGGGCGGCATACAGGGGTTTGCTCCGTGGGGTCGGGTGCTGGGTGATACATCTCTGCCGCCCGTGCCTCCGCCAGGTGTGTGGGGGGGCGTGCCTCCTACATCCCTGGGCGGGGCGGCCCTGTGTCAGGGGTCGGGCGGGGGTTGGCCCGGGGCGGGCCGGGCTCCGCTCCCTGGGGGTGGGGGTGGCGGTGGGCGGGGATTGGCGCTTCCGGCGTGGGCGGGCTTCTTTCCGGTTGTGGGGGCGTCTCTGGGCCTGCCGGTTTGTGGCCCCCGGTACTCGTCTGCCTTTGTGGGGTGTGATCTCTCGCTGGTCTCGGGGGTTGGCAGTCCTCCGACCCGCCAGCGCCCTGTCCTTGGCTGGGATTACCTCTCTTCGGCCCCTTGCTGGTCTTCACGGGGGGGAGGGCTCTCTGGGCTGGCTCTTGGGGCACTGATCTTTGTGCTGCCTGCCCCTGTGGGCCTGGTGGCCTTCTGGCGGCGGGGGCTCGGCCTGGCTATTTGGGGCGGGGCTCTCTGGGAGGTGGAAGGCGGCCCCTTTCCTTTCATGCATTCTCAGTGACAATTACACGCCCACACATTCTTGCACCTTTATATATATGAAGTCTTCCCCATATACAGAGATACCTGTACATATGCACACTCACAGTACATACGTACTTCCCCACATTACTCACTGAGTTAACCAGGGTGTTATTATGTTGTTGGTTTTATTACAGCGACGGTGATATCAGCAGTATGACTATAGTTTTTTTTACAATGATGTGCATTACAGTAATTATCATTCTGTTCACTATCATAGATAATCATTTCATTACTACAATTATGTGTGACTGTTTCAATGCAGTATTGTCATTGTGATCACTGTCATAGTTCATCATTTCATGACTGCTATTATGTGTGATTGTCATTGACAGCGTTGTCATTGTGGTTGTTGATATTATTTTGTCCTTATGTCTTTGACGGCATTTAGATGTACAATTCTATCTGCTTTTAAGGCTGGACAGGACGGGGGGGGGGACGACACTGCATTAACACGACAAGAAGCATGCCATTTTGTACGCTAAGTGGAGAATGCACGCAAACCGAGGCAAAATTGTGGTGTAAATTTTCGACGTTAACCGAAAAACACGTTAACCGGGCCGAACGCTAACAGAGGCTCCACTGTACTACAAAATTGGAGAGTTTACACAGGTTTTCCCAAATGTGTGCAATTTGGAGACACTTGGTCACAGTCCATGCAAACACAACTCCATGGATCCTTGACACTGCATCTTGTCTGTCAGCTTTCCAGTCATGTATATGCTTTGGTACGCAAAACGACCGTGGTGCAAAACCATCATGAAAACAGAAAAGTCCCCAAAAACTAAAACAAAGATTTATTTTATCTAGAAAATATTGATAATGTTCATATTTTGCAAGTCAAATCCTTCTCAAGTGCCAAACCAAGAGTTCATACCAGTTGGAGAAGGTGACGCTCGTCTTACAATAGCACGTGGCCCCGAGGAGTCCGGTCTTCTTCCTCTTTCCGTTGACCTTTGCCCTCTGTCGCCTCTCCGTTCTCTGGATCCAGAGCGACCCCTGACTTGGTTAAGTGAGCGATAAATTTCTCCACATTCAGAAAGTGGTGTGCCTCTGCTTGATAAAAAAAAAAAGGAGAGTTGGGAACTGCAGACCTGACACTTTATGAGTACAGCGTTCCCCTCGCTCTATTGCGGTTCACCTTTGGCAGATTCGCTGTTTCGCTGAATTTTTTTTTATTAGAGTGCATTAATACTGTTACAGATCGAGCCTGGCCCTTTAAGAAGAATTGCATTGTGGGAAATTTGAGTCTCTCTCTCTCTCGTCTGTCTGCACCGCCCATTGTTTTCTGCGTCCCGATCGGCTTTAGACCCTTGTCAATCAATCTCCTTTAGGCCGCCCTGCCCTGTCTCATCGCTAGCTTGCTTGCTTGCTAGCTTGTAAATGACTCTTCAGTTCGAAGGGGGAGGACTACAACAGCAGGAGTACTGCAGCAATATGTTTTAACAAGGATACAAAAAAGCTACAGCAGAACGGCGCCAGGACGAAAAGGCACAGTCACAGGAGTGAAAGACACACAACTAACTTAATAATTTCCTGTGTCCTACCAGTAGGTTGATCATTAAAATTCAAACGAAGGTTTCAACTTTTTGAGAGTGTTTGTTGAGATGTTGAGCCTGTCTGAGAAAAGTGTATTAAGTGAATACTGCGGCCGCACGGTCTAGTGGTTAGCATGTTGGCCACACAGTCGCAGTCTGGAGAACGGGAAGATCTGGGCTCGATTCTCCTGCGTTCCTGGGTTTGATGCCCCCTGGGCATTTCTGTGTGGAGTTCGCATGTTCTCCCCGTGTGTGCGTGGGTTTCCTCCCACATTCCAAAAATATGCATGTTAGGTTCATTGGAGACTCTAAATTGTCCATAGGTATGAATGTGAGTGTGAATGGTTGTTTGTCTATTTGTGCCCTGCGATTGGCTGGCGACCAGTCCAGGGTGTACGCCGCCTGTCGCCCAAAGTCAGCTGGGATAGGCTCCAGCAAGTGGTATAGAAAATGGATGGATGGATGAAGTGTATGGTGAGGCCAATTATTACAGCCTTAAAACATCTAATAATTGTGCAAAAAGTTGGCTACTTCGCAGATTACCAATTGCGGGCTACTTTGGGAACCCATCACCCGCGATAAACGAGGGAACACTGTACTCTTAATAATAGCACAAAGCTTTATGCAATTATTAGTACCAATAATTATATTATTTGGGCTGACCGTCCAAATGATGTACTATAAGCCGACCAACCACAGCCTTTACAGTCCACGTCACTGTAGCTTGAAAGAGGAACACAATCCAGGCTTCAGAGACACACCACCAAACTGAAACCGGTGAAATGCAACCAAATGCGTACCTCAGGATAGGGGTGTCCCGATCCGGTATTGATATCTGTCCAATATCATCAAAATTTGATTATCCTGTATCTAAAATCTCAAGATATCAGCACTCTGCTCTAGCGCTGCTATCCGAGTGCAAAACCCGCCATGCAGAAGTCTCCCCCACGGGGGCACACAACTGGGAAAATTGAACATGACTAACACCATCATGCAGCCGAAGCAGGACCACAAAAAACAGTAAGATCCTCCCAAGATCAAGGGGGAGAAGAAACAACCCCTCCCCCCTCTCTGTTTGAGTAATATCATTTGATCACACCTTTTCTAACATTCCACACCACAAAACAATTGTGCTGATAACAAATCGGATTGATTTTTGTATCGGCCGATACTCAAGGTTGCAATATCAGGACTGCATCAGAAGTGAAAAAGTTGTATCGGAACACCCCTACCGGGAGAGCAGCTAAGCGTATATGTGTATTGAATGGTGAAAACGTGTGCCCAGTAGGAATGGTGCGTAAAAGTTTGCAGGTGTTTGTGAAGCAAAGATAAAAATGGCTGCATAGATCGTCTAACCGTCTCCGCAGAAGTGCCAGCTCATTGGTCAGACTCTTGACGTGAAGTCGGAGACTGCACTCAGAGGCCCTTAGCTCTTCCAGCTTGAAGGACAGGAAACAAAGAGTTCAAATCGTCACATTAAAAGTAAAAATTCAAGTCATACATCACCACAAGCACTTCACCTGCTCCATTAGGAGTTGCTGCTCTTGGCATCTCTTGCTGGCCGAGCGCTGACTTTTGGCCCTCTCTTTGAGCAGCTGCTCCTCCAGCGTCCTCACCGTGTCTCGGGCCCTCCAGTCCTGTCGAGCGCCGGGTGTGGAAGCACTTCCACTGAGCTGTAATCGCTCCAGGACTTTGGCGATAGACTCTTTCTCCTCCTTCATTAGAACCAGCCTTGGGACGATTGGGGAGAAAGTAACATCTAAAAAATGTGTGCATTAAAAGGATAGTTTGGATTTTTTGACATGAAGTTGTATGACACTTTGTCCCGTGAGTGGAGTTCTGGTCAGATTTCAGTGAGCAGGAACGTAGTTCCGGTTAGTTGCTGGGGTCACTTAAGTAAAGACTTTGGCTTCTCAAAACAATATGCGTTCAAAAGACTAATACATTTGCATCACAAAACCGTTGCTAACAAACAAGTGAGACCTCTCAGTCGCTCAGGGTTATTTTCACTCCGTACGTATCACTCCATGCTACACTACATGGGTTTGGAACCAATTCATTGTGATAAATGAGGGACAACTGTAAATGGTTTGAGGTCTATATGGAGTCCTCTAGGGCCTTCTTCCTTACAAATGTAAACCCTCATCATCTTTTAGCTGATCAAGACTACCCTGCAATTTTACACATTTCCAGGATATGGAAAGTTTTCACTTTGAGCCACTTCTAAGCACCACACACACACTGACAAAGACAAATTTGACTTACTCTGCTCGTAAGCGGTGGATTTCCAGCTCTGCAGACTTGTTGACACCTTGAGAGGTGAGCGTGCTAAGCTCCGCCTTCAGGGTCCTGATTTCCTTCAGCAAGGCGGCTGGGTCAGGCTTGCCAACGTAGGGTAGTGGCAAAGGGTAGTGTATTCTACACACAAGACCCAAACACATCAGTCACAATGTGGAGACAAAAAAAAAAGACACGCGCGCGCGCGCACACACACACACACACACACACACACCTGTCAAACTCTACAGTGTAGATGAGGATGAGATAGCGTTTGGCGGTGAGAGCAGACGACTGCGGATGGCCTCGAGGGCGACCGACCACGCCAGCTTTTCTGTTTCGTAGCAACTCCAGGTCAGCATAGGTCAAGAGGTCCAGTGTGACAGAATCGCTTGTCTGCAGAACAGAATTGGATAAAGCTCACACACCTGTGAAATGCTTTAAAAAACAAACAAAAAACAAACACATCTACAATGACACAGGAAAATCACTCAAGTGTGCTTGTCCTGTTTTGATGTACATGTCATATCCACATGACCGTAAACACACCCAAAATTACTTCATTCACGTTCCCACCTCCCTCTGACTTCCCTGCCCGGAGATAGGGAACAAGTTAGCTGGGGAATATTTCAGATTTTTCGCTCCAGTGTGCAGCTGAACGAATGAGTCTCCGCTCTAGCTCACGCAGCCTGGAGCATCTCCCTGTCTGTTCACATCCTTCTATTCACTTGTGTGCACGCCAGCCACCGTACCTTTCTTACGGCCGATTCCAACATGCTACAGAAAATGGGAAACTGTTTGAAGTTTCCAGTTTTCCGCGTGAGGTCCTCGATATCTGGAAAACAGGAGGCATAGAAGTGTGGAAGCATTTTTGCACGGCATCGACAACACATCGTTGACGCCACTTACAAGCCGGATCGAATTCTCCCTTCCACTGATCGGCTGTTGTTGAATCAGAGATTTCCACCAGCAGCACACCTTTGTCTACCTCCACCTTCACTGCAAACTGCACTCCTCGGAAAACGATATCTTCCATCACCGCCGAGCCCGCCTCCATTCCTTTGGGCCTGTGTCAGGGAACGATGGAGCTCAGAGTATAAGTATGTACTGATGGAAAAACATGCATAAATACGTATACAGTGTGAATGAGAATAAGTCTAATTACATAAATGGAATTGCATAAATCGTGCATAAATCCCTAAGATATTATGCATAATGTCCAAAAATGCCATAACTTGTAATGTTAACAAAAAATACTTAGCATAATCTTGTAAACAAACAAGCAGAAGGGAAAACATGAACATACACTATTAACTACTGTGAAGATGGTTTTGCATAAGCCAGGAGTGTCCAAACTTTTTCCACTGAGGGCCGCATGTAGAAAAATTGAAAGGCACGGGGGCCACTACGATATTATTCACATTTTAATGCATTAAACATACTAAAATCAATCCAATGTCGTTGAAGATATGCAAAGTAATAAATCAATTTGACAAAAAAACAGCCTATGTCTTGGTTTTGTGGCATGGGTGACAAAGGGACCAATATTTATTCTTTACTGTTATGTTTATTATCATTATTATCATCATTATGATTGTTATGACAACTAAATCAGATTTCTGAGGGCTTTAACATACTCGAAAATGTATTAAATCTTGCAAGGTACAGTACATCCAGGCAAACTTGCATATTTTAACCAACCCTTCTCAGTAGCGCCCCTGCTGGAGAGTGAGAAATAAACTTACACGTGCTTAGGCAGCATACCCGCAACCCTATTGAGGACAAGCAGCATAGAAAAAAGATGGATGGATGGATGGATGAAAGGATGAATGAAAATCATCTAAAAAAAAACTGTACAGTAAGATGCGCAGGTAGACGGACATTTTGGTTTTCAAATACTATTTAAATTGATTTGTTTTTATTGTCATGTGGGCTGTGCTTAATTTTGTGTGTGGAATATGTAACCCTTGGGTATTATCATAATATTAATAATCGTCATCATCATCATCATTCTGTTTTTTCCCTCCATCCAGAGGTGCTGCTTTTGCCATAACATACCACAAGGGGCGCTGTTGAGTCAGGCAAGCTCGCAACAAATTATTTCTTTTTTCATTTAAAAAGTTGCCTTTGATAAAAGTATCAGGGGCAGACATCAAAATACACATTTTTATCGGAGAGGTGCGAATTTGGTCTTATTTTATCTATAAAAACACGCAGCTCGCGTTAAGCTTGACATGACTTTCTCCCAGAAAGTAAAGGGACAGGAAATGACTAACAATGCTCATCTTTAATGTAGCTACCATTGACATAAATCAAATAGACATGTCGTTTACTTTGTCTGCGTATCCACATCGTTTAATCATTTTTGGGATCGCGTTTCGCTTGAGATTCATCAAATTGATGCTTGACCGTCTTCACTGTGACAGCTCACCATCGTTAGCTTTGGCTAGCTAGCATGATTGCTGTTATAAGTTTCAACAATGTTAGATTCGGGTTGCATTGTAAAGTGACATTACAAGGAAAAACAACACTTACCTTTGCTTACAGCGATGATTCTCGACGGAGCTTGCCGCCAACACGTCACTACTGTTGGGCAAACATCGCGGCGTATTAGCTAGTTTAAGCCATTCAATTAAACCGTTATCCGCGTCATTGCTGCCTCGCTTTCAATCCAAAACAAAGTGGAAGCCACCTAAGAGAGAACCTGAGGCGGATCGACTACCGGGAAACGTTCAATTCTTCTTCTTCGGTTTGATTCGCGTCCTCAGCTTCTTCTTCTGCTGCTTCATTTTAACGAGCAACTGTTTCGTGCTGTCCTCTATCGGCCTTGAGCCGTCACTCCTAGCTAGATGCTCACAAAATTGTAGCAATGTAAACGAACATTAGTTTGACACATATGCTATTCTTGAACTAATTTAGTCTACCTTTAGTCAAAACATTGAAAACATTTTCAACTTCAGTAGAACTCTATGCATTCTTATATGGCTTCCTTTTGTATTTATGCTTGTCGTCCATGCATGGCACGTAATAATAATCATTAAAGCACTACTACTCATAATGATTATTAATATGCTTTTTATAACCATCTTTCTAGTAATGAAAAGATCATTGTACAAAACAAGTCAAGTTAAAGTCAGAATAACTACATGGGTAAATAAAACAATCAAATAAAAATATATACTGTACTAAGTAAAACTAAAATGGTAGTATATGTTATAATATATTATACAATATATAACATTTATATTATTATTATTTCTATATTGTATTGTATTATATCATATTGTTCAATGACTAAATTGCTGACGTCAGTAGAACACAACTTTTTATGATGAAGGCTTGTAGTTTCTCGGTGAAGGTCAGGGCTGAGCTTTTCTTCTGCATGTTGCAGTCTAGCATGTGAAGGGCCTGTTTCCATGGAGATGTTGTTCTCCACTCAGGAAAAACAGGTCTGAAGTCTGCGGCCCTTGTTTTGTGGTGGTTGAGATGCAGAAAACGATGTTAGGAGTTATGTGCGCCCATGAAGAATGTCACCTCACTTTATCTTCTGTTTTATATATAGCGTGACAAGTCAGTGTGTAAGAAGTGATTGAATGAAAAAAAGTTAATAATTGTGTGCAGCAATAACAGCAAGCAAACTGAAGTTCCCATTTGGAAGCAATCTTATTTGCCAACACAAACGCTACTACATCAAAACCCTGCAGATCAAAAAGATTAGTCAAAGGCTAGCGTTCAAACCAGCAAACACGTCTTACGGGGGAGATGAAGATGGAAAGGTCCCCACCTGCCTCCTGTGGTCACTCAGCCATCAGACAGCAGGCTGATGGAGGAACCCTGGCCTTACCTGCACCTCCAAACAAGATTAAAGGGAGGAACAGACAACAAAAACACTCCCACGCAGTCTGCAGCAACAACAAAAAGGCATCAGAAGCGCCATAAACATCACTGCACCACCAAGCTGAGCAAGATAGTGGGGATACACTGTGTGATATCAGGCCTATCAGCTAAATAGATCTATCATAAAATGTTTCATTCACCACAATGTAGTCAGAAATAAAGTAATAAAGTCCAACACATTCAAAGCACAACACATAGAAGCTCGTCAGAGATCTTCTAGATAACAGGAACCACTGCAAAAATGCTTGCCAAATATCCTCTGTATGACAAGAATGCTCTGCTGATTTGAAGGACAGACTGCAGAAGAGCTACTTGAATATCTTCTATATAACAGAAGTGTTCAGCTTGCAAAAATGCTTGCTAAAGATCCTCTGCATGACGGAAGTGTTTTTAGGAAACCTACTGCAAAAACACTAGTCAAAGATCCTCATATGCCAGGAGCCAGGGGCACCGCCAGGAATTCTGGGCCCCATGAAAAAAAATCACCTTGGGCTCCCCTTGGGCAGCTATTGTCACCACATCTCTAACTGAGCCAACAAGAGCTTACACAACTCTCACTCTGAAGGTTTGCAAATGTCTTGCTTCTTATCGTTATACATATATACTGTACCACCAGTGTAATATTTACTGCTAGTGAGTGATGCAACAGTCTACATATACTGTAGTATGCAATTCACTATTTAATGTAAGAGAACATAATAATATATATGTACTTTGAAATATTGTTGAAATGGAATCATTATATGGAAAAATAATTAGTTTGAATTTCTATCATCACAAAAAATATATTTTTTTTTTCTATAATTCCCACACACTCCCTGCAATGGTACTAAGTGACATGTCACTTGGTATCGTTGTCTATCCTGTCCCATTGACTGGGACAGCGAGGGGTAAAGTTATGGGGAGACAGGGCTGCTGCTGACTCATTTGTTGTTAAATCTTGTAAATGGGGGAGGGACAACTGATGTAATGATACATGCTAAACATTTATCCGCGCTGATTAAATCTTGGTTAAAAAGGAGTGACATGTACGCTAACACAAAATGCTAACACTCTGCTAACTTATTTCATTGTGGACATGAAGCTAACAGGTTCATTTCCACGACAGACTGGCTAGGCTACAAAAAAAACGGGTCACATATTGACACCCTTTTCGTTTTTCTCTCTTCTCTCACGTTTCTCGCTTTCCTTGTTTGACTCCCAGACATTTTTTTTTACCGAGCACTAACATCACCTGTTTCACTCCTCTGCTCTACTACAACTGCCGACTAGCTGCAGCTACTAGTGAAGTTAGTAGTGGACCAAACCATTTCATGTAGCTATGGAGGGGGTACTCAGTCAATATAGAAATGTACTTTTGGTCATGTGGATATTTAACTGTTACTACCAAATACAAGAGATTGTTTTAATCGTTCTGACAATATATATTTTAAAATCACAGACAGACAGAAAAATTATTTTACCTATTTACCGGGGTCCCTTTCAGTCAGGGGCTCTTGGAATTGTCTTGGAAAGCGCTCAGCAAACTGCTACTCATCAAAGATTTTCTATAAACAAGAGTGCCCTGCTGTTTTTAAAGAAAGCACAACAAAGACACGAGTCAAAGATCTTCCATAGAACACAATAACTCTGCTGGTTTAAATACACTAACTGCAAAAATGCTTGTCAAAGTTGTTTGTTTTTTTTAACTAACTGCAAACACATTAATCAAAAGTCTTCAAATGACAGGAGCTCTCTGCTGTTTTTAAGGACCTACTGCAAAAAGGCCAGTCAAATATTTTCTATACTGTAGAACGGGAGTACTCTCTGCTGTTTGTAAGAAGGTACTGCAAAAACGCAATTCAAAGATCCTCTAGTCTACATGACAGGAGCACTCTACTGTTTTTAAGGACTGACAGCAGAAACACTAGTCAAAGATCTTCTATGTCCTCCTGGTACTTGAGGACAAATAGTATCTTGGTAGCTTTGTCTTTAACTTTTCATGAGTTAGAAGCTCAGTGTGTTGTCACTGCACTCAACCTGTGACTGTGGGTCTTCTCACCTTGACATGGACTTTGCCCATTTGGTGAAGACACCTTCAGGATCTCTGCCATGTGCAATAGAAGCCATCGTCACTGACTTGTTGTCATATCATTTTCTGCTAGCCGGTTCAGATATAAGCTCAGTGAAGAGGAAGTGTATTTGTATAAAGTGCATGTCTAAGGGGGACACGGCCAAGCAGGGTGGGCTTAGAGACAGACAGGGTGGGCAGGAAACAATGATGTCATTGCACGACGGATGAAGCATCAACTCAAGAGGCTCCCTCTTGCTCGTCATCACTGAGCAGATGCACAGCAGCAGCGCTCAGGGAGAGGACTCTGCTGTCAACCTGAGCAGGTTGGACGGATTTGTATTGCTCCTTAAAATCTCTTCCTGCATGTAATACATAACAATTAGCCAAAATATACAAAGTGTGCTTTTTGTTGTCAGCTGTAGAAAATAGTTGAAGTGAATGCAGAACTATAAACAGAGAGAGGTATGATGTGTAATGTTTGTGTTCCAGTGGTGGTCATGGCTCAAAAGAAGCCCTCTGGAGGCTGCTGCTGCCCCAAAGCTCCCATCAACGAAGACAACGCTCGATTCTTCCTGCTGGCCGGCCTCATTCTTCTCTACTTGCTGTGCGGGGCTGCTATCTTCTCCGCCCTGGAACACCCCTTTGAGCTGCGCGCTCGCCGCCTGTGGAGGCAGCAGCTGGACAACTTTACCCAGCAATACGGCGTCCAAACGAAGGCCCTGCACACTCTGCTAAGGCAGTATGAGGAGGCCAACGGAGCAGGGATTAGGGTGGACACGCTGAGGCCCCGTTGGGACTTTTCAGGAGCGTTCTACTTTGTGGGCACTGTGGTCTCAACTATCGGTAAGTCTTGGAATATGTTCTTCCTCTGAGGGATTGAGGCTATACTTTACCCAGACATCTATTTTCACTCAGTCCTTTCCCAAAGCACCTACTCTATCCCAGATGACTTTGGACAGGAGGCAGGGTACGCCCTGGTTGTTTGTCTATTTGTGTCATGTGATTGGCTGGTGACCAGTCCAGACTGTACCCCGCCACTTGTCTCGAGTCAGCTAGAATAGACTCCAGCCCACCCGTGACCCTAAACAGGATGGAAAATGATGAATAAATGAAATCCTGTATGAACGGCACTGATGTTTTAAATGACATTAACGTTTGATGTTGCGATTAAGTGCAATAATAAGTTAATATTGAAAGGTAAAAACAAGAAAACACTCTTAACTCTAATGACAAAGGCGTAACACGTAGGGGACGTTTTATTTTTATTTAATGAAGAAAATAAAATAAACAAGTATATGTAAAATATAAATATAAAAACTCATAAAATACGTAACTAATAAAATAAAAATAATAAACCTAATGACAAACATGGAGGTGATTTTTAAAAACAAGCATTTATTTCAGACATGAATAAAATAAACAAGTAAATAAAATAATAAAACGATAATAAAAATAAATAAATAATGACTAATGGCAAAGGTGTAACATGGCATTGATAAATACATAAGTCAAAATAACAAAATAAGTAATAAATAAAATAATAAATGACATAAGATGACCCCTCTTTTTCAAAATGGGAAGAAAAAGGCTAAATAACTAGACTACAATAAAAAAAGGATATATTTCTGAGCTGCTCAGTGACTCTGCTTCATTGTTGAGCATTATGTTCAAATTTGCTTGATGACTCCTCCTATGTTATTTTTTGCAACTAGCAACCTTTGAGACACTTGTGTCCCGGCGGCGTCTCTCCAGGTCGCTGGTGTGTGAGTGAATGACAAGAAGAAAAGCTCTGACTGGCTTGCAGAGAAGTTGGGTTGCATGTACAAATCTAAAAACGTCGTTTTTTTCAGGATTTTTTGCAGGAGAAAATACCGTCTTATATTCAGGTCAATGTGACGTATACTCTCTTTCTTCGTTATTCTTCTTTTAACGTACAGAAAAAGCCGAACACAGTTGTTTATCCTTGAATGCTCACTGAACTGACGTCTGGTGATGGTCCTGTCCTGCTTATCACCTTTCGTTTTTTTCTCTGTAGGCTTTGGGATGACCACTCCAGCAACCATAGCTGGAAAAATCTTCTTAATCTTTTATGGTCTCATTGGCTGTGCGGCGACCATCCTCTTCTTTAACCTCTTCCTGGAGAGGATCATCACCATGCTGGCCTACATCATGCGCTGGTGTCACGAGCGCCGGCTTCGCTGCGGCGCAGTGGGGGTTGTTTCCAGCAGGCAGGAGGCATCCGGTGAGGAGGACAGCTTAGAAGGATGGAAGCCTTCCGTTTATTATGTGATGCTGATCTTAGGACTTGCCTCAATCGTGATCGCATGCAGTGCTTCGACTCTGTACTGCTCCATGGAGAACTGGAGCTACGTGGACTCTCTGTACTTCTGCTTTGTGGCCTTCAGCACTATTGGCTTTGGGGACCTGGTAAGCAGCCAGAGACAGCACTATGAGTCTCAAGAGGCCTACCGGCTTGGGAACTGCCTCTTCATCCTAATGGGAGTATGTTGCATCTATTCACTCTTTAACGTCATCTCCATTATCATCAAACAAACACTCAACTGGATCCTGGAGAAGCTGGTGTGTCCTGGAGAGCATCGGCCGTGCTCCTGCTCTACGAGTGGACGCTGGTGGCTCTGCTGCCCCTGCCTGCACAACAAAAAGTGCAACCAGAGGCGCCCGCTGGCTCACTTGAGACAAAAACCTTTAAAACGCAACGCGGTCCGGCCGCTCTCAACGCATTGCCCTGCAGGACGGCAGCGTTACGCGGACGGCTCGGTGGAGACTGTGTGCGACAGTGAAACGGACGGCGGCGCAGCAGCGGACGGGGTATATGTGGGTCGTCGACTGTCAGGGGAAATGATCTCCGTCAATGAATTCATGGTGTCTAATAAGGTGTCTTTGGCGCTGCTGCAAAAGCAACTGAGCGAAACAGCTCATCAGGGACCAAGGCAGAGCTATGGCCACCAGAATGGATTCTCTGGAGGGGTGGGGGCACTGGCTATCATGAATAATCGCCTACAGGAAACCAGTGTGGATAGGTAGCGGCACATTCACACAGTATGCTCTTAGCATGCACTGTTTCCCACTCTAACAGCAGAATCACCATGACTACAGTCATTCACACAGGTATTTATTAAAGATCACCATAACGTCTAGGCCGGGGACCATTTGCAGCCTGCTGTTTTTTGTTGGCACATTCTAGAAATATAATAAAACAAGCAGCAGCAAAAGTTGGAAAAGGAGAAAAAAGGCACAATGTAACAAGAAAAGGTTGAATTCTTAATACAGTGGAACCTCGGTTTCGTATGCCCTGGTTTTCGACGAAAATTACTGCCGGAAATATATCTCGGTAGTCCTGTTTGCCCACGTGTCCGCAGAATCGAGTGCCCGAACAAAGAATCCATGCATTGGTGAAGATGGATAGTGGTTCTTTTAGAGCTGGGACAACATAGACAGCCAAGGAATCCTTTACTCATCTTTATTATGTGTGTGTGCTTTATTTATTCATAGAACGCACATAGAACGATGAACAACTCCGTATCTGTCTCCTTTCTTCCTGTAATAAGCACTGTGCCACCTGCGCTATGGAGATGTTCAAGTGCACTGCGTATTTCAGAGTGTTAGACGAATAGGCGGTCAGACGGTCTGAGCCTTTTTTTATTGAGTACGGCTGCAAAGCAAGTTGCAAGTGCCAGAGGGTGAGGTGAGGAACATGATTGAATTCAAGAAAGAAGGTTGCATCTGTTAGAATAGGATCCGGGCCAGTGTGTAATGGTGATTGTGCCTGTAACAATAAACTTCAAGTGGGCAAGTACGCAGCTCTAACTGTTAGGTTTTTAACAGACTAGAGTGAAATAGCGTCTGCGTAGCTCTTGCGCCCCCTCCCCCCCTCATCACCGTGCTCACCAACAAGAGTCTTCAATAAAGGTAAAAATGATGTTGAATGTTCATTTATCTATTCCACTCGTCATTTATATGTATTTACTTTGTTTTCTGCATGTAAAATATTCTCTATGAAATGTGTTTTGTGTTAAGATTTTTGGGTGGAGCAGATTAATTGGATTTACATTATTATGGTAAAGATGTATTCGTTTTTCTGTCGTTAGTCCGAAACCGAGGTCCCACTGAACATACACAACTTATTAGCATATCTACATGGCTTGGTTTTAGCTTGGTTACAACATTAAAAATATCAAACTCTTTGACTTTTCCCTCGGTGGAGAAAGTTTGAACATGCCTGCAGGTCAAGACAATCGCTCCCATTTTGGTTTGAGGAGTAACAGCAGGGAAGCAATTCAAAGAATTCAGTATCACGGTGAAGATAGGTTTGATGTCCTGAAGTGATTAGCTCGTACAAAAGCAATCAGATGAAAGCAGCAGTGAAGGAGCACTTGATGTTGGACTGCTGATTTAAGAGCACCGTGCATGTCCTCGCGCCTCCTCAGCTAATGCGCTTCTTCTTTGGAAGACAGCAAGAAAACATGAACACAAACACACCAAAACAGTCTTTTTATGGACAAAGCTACACTGACAAACAACGTTGAGCCTT